>NC_057794.1:379749211-379750232 GCF_018294505.1 Triticum aestivum
AGAGAGAGAGATGTAGAGAAAGGGAGAGGGACCAACAAGGTTTTTGTGTCGGATGCGTGTGACAGAATTGAAGATTGTCGGCGAGAGAGAGAGAGACAGAGAACAGGAGTCCGGGAGAGGGGGAGGTCGCATTTTATGCATCAAAGACTAATATAAACCATGTTTCAACATAAACTTGCATTCAAATATTTAAATTGGAGAACGTGTTGTCTGCAATCCACACATGAACGGATATATGCGTATATCAAACAAGTTCATTAATTTGACTTTCAGCATGTTCATGGAGTACTATAATATTGTACAACATGCTACTCGATTGAGGTGTTGAATTTTGGATTTAGTTCACTATTTTGACCTACTGAATGAGCTATTTCATTGAATCGAGATATTTCATTTTGGGTTTGATTCGCGTTTTTGAGTGGGTCAACTATTTGTCATATAGTAAATCACTAGCAATGAGCATGTAAAAACACATTACTCCCGAGCATCATCTCTCCATCAAAAAAAGAAGTGGCAAGCTAATATTTCAAAATTTGATCCGAATCGACTTGGTAAGGTAGACGTGGATGCTCGTTCTCCCAAAATTTGAACGAACTATCCTCTCTGCTCGGTGGAATTCGCCCGAGCAAATAAATGGGAGACGCGAAATTACCATCCTATGTGGGACACGCATCAATTGGCCCGTTGTACATAGGGTAGGTTCGTAACTTCATCCAAGCGCGCCTTCTCCTCGGCTGAAATGACATGTGCCGAATAATTCATAAACCATGGTCGACAAAACACACTCTCCTCACCCGAAATAGCTCGCGCCCACTATTTCAAAACACGCTCTCCTCGCCCAAAATCGTTTGCGCCCACTATAGTTCAAAACACGCCCTCCTCGCCCGAAATCGCTCCCGCCCACTATTTGGGGAGAAGTAAAGTTACTCTACTATCCATGACCCTCGGTACACAGATCCAAGCCGAGAAGCCTATAGGCAAGGGTACAACTGTAACTCCCCCTCACATTTCAGACAAATGC
>NC_057794.1:379750563-379852223 GCF_018294505.1 Triticum aestivum
TTCATACCTCGTGGGAGCCAAATCACCTTCTCCCCGGGAAGCTCCCTTCTCCCGAGCCGCGAGACCTCAGCCCCACCTCCATGGCGCCCCCACCGCACCAATTTCATAGTCGCCCTCCTCCCTAATGCCGGAGACGTTGTCCATTTGCCGTCGTGCACTGGGCCGTGTGCCTCTTACTCCGTGCTGCTGGTGCTGCCTCGACAACGGTCGCGTGAACCGTACCGGAGCAGATTCACCCCCGTCGTTGTTCACGGTGCCGGAGCGGCTCCAACTTCGGATCCGTCCAGAGTCCTGGCGCTGCTTCCGCGTAGCCGTCGACCGTCGCGACATCGCTCTTTCCCTGCCGCCGGTCGCCACTACAACCGCGCCAGCCTCACCGATTCGGCAGCTGGACCTGCCTACTTCACCATGCCGCCAGATAGGTCGCACCCTCATCTCAAATCTCTTTATTTACGCATCAGTTGTCTGAATTTTTATTCTGGGCCAATTGATTCCCAATGGGAAGCAGCACCCCTCGAGGCGACGGAGCTCCTAGGCTGCCGGTTGGCTGGTGTCTAACGTAAGTGTGCGGGGCCGCAAGTTCGCCGCGGAAGCAGCGCTTAGATGGCTATCTTTTAGAGTGGTGTGGGTTGAAGGTACTGCCACCGCCGGATCTGGATGACGGGGAGTCTTTGTGGATTGGCCTGGGGGCGGCGCAACCACGGTGGTGTGGTGGGGCGGGGAGCGGGGTTTTGGCCGTGGCCATGGATGGTGGAGGCAGGCTGCTCTGCCGTTAGTCGCTGGCTCTTCGGGGAAGATTCCAAATAGTGTTAGCCGGGAGGCACAAGACGGCCAGCCATCTGGCATAGATCAGACAGTACCAAAATAAAATAAAATCGTGTGACCCCAATTTAGTCTTCAGTCAACAGACGTGTGACCACTCTCGTACCTTGCTGTTGATCTCTTAGTGTATTTCTTCAGATCAAAGAGATATGTCGTTCTTAACATTATGCGTTATCTACATCTTCAGACACGCCGTCTTCCGACTCACCGCAGCTGCTCCAACAAGGGAAGCATACACTAGAAGTGAGCTATAGTCCCCACTCAACAGTTCCCTGCATTGAATGTGCGTGCCCGACATGGACAGCCACAACAACTATAGGGCCATCGACAAGTCAGCACATGATGCTCACTCCTATGGATGGCATCTAGATAGGTTGTGCCCTCATCTTACTTGTGTGCAACATTTATGGCTTTGTTATTCATCTATGCATGCAAAATAGATCATCACATTTCACTGTATATTCATGCTGATCTCTTACGGGTCTTGTTCAGGAGTTAACGCTGTTCCATAGTTCAGCTAAGATACTTTTTCTTGAGGTAACGATGTTCCATAGTTATCATCCATTATCCAATGCTATCCCACAGGCTAGTGATTATAGTATTATACCACTTTTAGTATTACATATGTTGTTCTTTATTACTTTTGTGTGCCATCTAATTAATCTTGAGTACAAAGGATACATATTCTGTAGCTTTCATCTGTGTTCTCCCTTTAGTTTATGATACCTGTTGCTGCTAGTTAACCCCATTTCTACTATTTATGTCGTCTCCTAGAGACACTCATTACTTAAATCTAACTACTAGTTGTCTTCCATGCATGTCAGCTATAATTGCACACACTGATATATCCACAAGAACCTCACGGAGCAATGTAAAGGCCAATAAACTTGATGTCAATGATACCCAATATGATGGAACATGTAAAGGCAGTTCTTCAAAAGAGTTGCAGAAAGATGATAAATCCTCTTCACCCCACAAGGTCCTTGCTCTAACTTGGCCTGTGATATGGGTACAACATGCATATAATGTCCTGGAGTGTATCTACTCTGTTGCAACGCCATGTGCTTAGCATGCTGATCATGCATGTAAATATGTCATGCCTTCCTGTTTTTCAGTACCTATTCCATTCATGATAACATGTTTTCAAATTCAAGTATTGTCATTCTACTCTATCGCAATGCCATCTGGTTAATTTGGACATCATGCTTCTGAATATCTTATGCATTGTTATTCATCGGTATGTACTTCATCTGTCTACCATACCATGTTCTTTTACATTGAAGTGTTCTTCTAGTACTCTGTTGCAATGCCATGTTATTTTCGAAATCATACACGTGTATGTTGCCTTAGTTATTTCTGTACGTATTCCGCTAGCATACAGTTTTACATTCAACTAGTGTTTTTCTGCTGTGTTATCCTGTCGTATCCCTAGCTCTTACACCATACTCCCTCCGTCCAGATTACATGTTGCCGAAATGGATAAAAAAGGATGTATCTAGAACTAAAATACGCCTAGACCCATCCATTTTTTCCGGATGGAGGGAATACATGTCAATATGTCATGCCTTTCTATTCTTCAGTACCTATTCCATCTCTCTGCTGTCGCAAGTTTTATAACTAAAGCACCATTCTTCTATACAAGGCATGCAAGGGGAAGACGACTATGTTAGAATCTGAAGGGTTACAAACAAGGCCTTTGCAAAAGATCCAAACGCTAGGAGATAATAAACCAACTGCAGTTTTTATAGATACTGCTCCAGCATAGAGAAACCCAACTCCTACTAATAATAAGCAGATTCCAGTGGCCAAAGCACTAGTCCGCTCCAATCCAGCAAAAATATGTCAACTCAATTCTAAGAAGTGTGTGCGTATCTTTGCATCATGAAATTTTATAGCATGCTGATCATATTTTCTACATGTTTCTTACCCATCTCTCTTTTAGAAAATAAGCTTAACAGATAGAAAATTTTTTGTAATGGCATCGTTTATGAGGAAAGATTCTTGCAGGATTCTCTGTGCTACAATGTAGATGTAAGTACCTATTGTATCTCACTATATTTTTATATCAGCATGTATTTTGTTAATCGGTGTGAATCCAACCTTTATCTGATCTAAGTTTAGTTGTAGAAAAATGTATGATTAAAGGCCACAATGTTGATTTTTGCAAGGAAGGCTGCCTGGTAGTTTTGCATCCTGAGCTGCATGAGTGTACTATCTCATATCAGTGGGTTTGAATACTTTGGTTCTGCAGTGGGTTTTTCAGTGTTTTTTTTACTGTGTTGTCATGTCGTATCCCTAGCTCTTACATCATATTCCCTCCGTCCGGATTAAATGTCGCATAAATGGATAAAACTGGATGTATCTAGAACTGAAATACACCTAGACCCATCCATTTATTTTCGAATGGAGGGAATACATGTCAATATGTCATGCCTTTCTATTCTTTGGTACCTATTCCATCTCTGCTGTAGCATGTTTTATAACTGAATCACCATTCTTCTATATGAGGCATGCAAGGGGAAGATGGCTATGTTAGAATCTGAAGGGTTAAAAACCAGGTCTTTGCAAAAGATCCAAACGCCAGGAGATAATAAACCAACTCCATTTTTCATAGATACTGCTCCAGCATAGAGAAACCCAACTCCCACTCATAATAAGCAGATTCCAGTGGCCAAAGAACTAGTCCGCTCCTGTACAGCAAAAGAATGTCAACTCCATTCTAAGAAGCGTGTGCGTATCCTCGCATCATGAAATTTTATAGCATTCTGATCATATTTTCTACATGTTTCTTACCCATCTCTCTTTTAGAAAATAAGGTTAAACGATACAAGACTTCCTCCATTGGGATCGTATTCGAGGAAAATATCTTGCGGGAATTCTCTGTGCTCCAATGCTGATGTAAGTACCTGTTGTATATCACTATATTTTTACATCAGCATGTATTTTGTTAATCGGCGTGAATCTAACCTTTATCTGATCTAAAATTAGTTGTAGCAAAATGTTAAAGGCGCCAATGTTGATTTTTGTAAGGAAAACTGCCTGGAAGTTTTGCATACTGAGCTGCATGAATGTACTATCTCATATCACGCACATTACTAAATTGTAGTGCTTCTCTGGTTGCCCATTCATTCATTGTGTCAATGTTGCTTTCGTATTACCTTACCTGGATGATGATAGCTGTGCCATATTGTGTTAATTTGGTGTAGGCTAGTTTCCCAAACGTTCGTTGTGTCAATGTTGCTTTCCTATTATCTGACTTGGCCAATGATAGCAATGCTAGTGTGTTAATTTTGTGCAGGCTGCTGAAGATAAGAAGACAAACTCTGAAAATAGGAAGGAAACCCCATTGTTTCTTTCTAGTAAATCTAGGCCACGTAATATGGAAATAACTCATGATTAATCTATTTGGTTCCCGTTCTAATTTATGTTATGATGCAGTGGTCGAGACACTCTCCACTATCAATAATACAAGCCTGCCAAAATCGCCATCTGAATCTGTTCAGTATCCTCTGTCTCAAATGCAAGGGAATAAATGTATGTTTGTGAACCAATTAATGGCTGAAGCAATGATGGAAATGGTGGATGAATCAGAGGTGCAGAGTCGTGCGACACAACAACTGATCAATGTTTTCAGAGACAATGTAGCAAAGTAGCAAGAACTTGCCCACATACTTATGGGCATCATCTGTGCTGAGGTTGCAGATTGTGACGTTGTAGATGGTTAGGTTCTGCTCATTTATTTGCACTCGCATCAATCTTTGATTGCCAAGTGGATGTAATTTCCAGTAATATATGCTGGATGTGCAACATTATTCCCTGTATGCCGTACCTTTGCTTGATCGGTTTTGGTCCTGTGCATAGTTGCTCATCGTAATGGGCTCAAATTATCTAATTTGTCCTAAAGACATGAACGAACTTTAGTGGGCCCATAAAGTTAATGGGCCGTTACTAGGCCGAAAGGTAATGGTCGGCCCTCTTACCTCCCAGGTCATTAACAGGCCGTTACTATGTTCGGGCTAGATATTGTTGGAAATATGCCCTAGAGGCAATAATAAAAGTATTATTATTATATTTCCTTGTTCATGATAATTGTCTTTATTCATGCTATAACTGTATTATCCGGAAATCGTAATACACGTGTGAATACATAGACCATAATATGTCCCTAGTAAGCCTCTAGTTGACTAGCTCGTTGATCAACAGATAGTCATGGTTCCCTGGCTATGGACATTGGATGTCATTGATAACGGGATCACATCATTAGGAGAATGATGTGATGGACAAGACCTAATCCTAAGCATAGCACAAGATCGTGTAGTTCGTTTGCTAGAGCTTTTCCAATGTCAAGTATCTTTTCCTTTGACCATGAGATCGTGTAACTCCCGGATACCGTAAGAGTGCTTTGGGTGTATCAAACGTCACAACGTAACTGGGTGACTATAAAGGTGCACTACAGGTATTTCCGAAAGTGTCTGTTGGGTTGACACGGATCGAGACTGGGATTTGTCACTCCATATAACGGAGAGGTATCACTGGGCCCACTCGGTAATGCATCATCATTTTGAGCTCAAGGTGACCAAGTGGTTGATCACGGGATCATGCATTACGGTACGAGTAAAGTGACTTGCCGGTAACGAGACTGAACAAAGTATTGGTATACCGACGATCGAGTCTCGGGCAAGTAACATACCGATTGACAAAGGGAATTGTATACGGGGTTGTTTAATCCTCGACATCGTGGTTCATCCGATGAGATCATCGTGGAGCATGTGGGAGCCAACATGGGTATCCAGATCCCGCTGTTGGTTATTGAACGGAGAGTGGTCCCGGTCATGTCTGCATGTCTCCCGAACCCGTAGGGTCTACACACTTAAGGTTCGGTGACGCTAGGGTTGTGAAGTTATGTATATGCAGTAACCCGAATGTTTTTCGGAGTCCCGGATGAGATCCCGGACGTCACGAGGAGTTCCGGAATGGTCTGGAGGTAAAGAATTATATATAGGAAGTGCAGTTTCGGCCATCGGGACAAGTTTCGGGGTCATCGGTATTGTACCAGGACCACCGGAAGGGTACCGGGGGCCCACCGGGTGGGGCCACCTGTCCCGGGGGGCCACATGGGCTGTAGGGGGTGCGCCTTGGCCTGCATGGGCCAAGGGCACCAGCCCCAAAAGCCCATGCGCCTAGGTTTCCACAAAAGGGAAGAGTCCCAATGGTGGAAGGCACCTCTAGGTGCCTTGGGGGGGAGGGAAACCTCCCCTTGGCCGCCGGCCCTAGGAGATTGGATCTCCTAGGCTGGCGCAACCCCCCCCCTTGGCCCTCCTATATATAGTTGAGGAGAGGGAGGAATTCAGACCTCAACCTTTGGTGCTTCCCTCTCCCCTGTTACATCTCTCCCTCGTAGTACACGGCGAAGCCCTGCTACTGTGACGCCCTGCATCCACCACCACACCGTCGTGCTGCTGGATCTTCATCAACCTCTCCTTCCCCCTTGCTGGATCAAGAAAGGAGGAGACGTCATCCGTTCCGTACGTGTGTTGAACGCGGAGGTGCCGTCCGTTCGGCGCTTGGTCATCGGTGATTTGGATCACGTCGTGTTCGACTACATCAACCCCGTTCTTTGAACGCTTCCGCTCGCGATCTACAAAGGTATGTAGATGCATCCAATCACTCGCTGCTAGATGAACTCATAGATGGATCTTGGTGAAACCGTAGGAAATTTTTTGTTTTCTGCAACGTTCCCCAACAGTGGCATCATGAGCTAGGTCTATGCGTAGTTCTCTTGCGCGAGTAGAACACAATTTGTTGTGGGCGTAGATGTTGTCAACTTTTTGCCGCTACTAGTCTTATCTTGCTTCAACGGTATTGTGGGATGAAGCGGCCCGGACCAACCTTACACGTATGCTTACGTGAGACCGGTTCCACCGACTAACATGCACAAGTTGCATAAGGTGGCTGGCGGGTGTCTGTTTCTCCTACTTTAGTTGGAGCATATTCGATGAATAGGGTCCTTATGAAGGGTAAATAGAAGTTGACAAATCACGTTGTGGCTTTCACGTAGGTAAGAAAACGTTCTTGTTAGAACCCTACTTCAGCCACGTAAAACCTGCAACAACAATTAGAGGACGTCTAACTTGTTTTTGCAGCAAGTGCTTTGTGATATGATATGGCCAAAGTTGTGATGAATGATGAATGATCTATATGTGATGTATGAGATGTTCATGCTATTGTACAAGGAATCACAACTTACATGTCGATGAGTATGACGGTGACAGGATGATCATGGAGCCCCAAGATGGAGATCAAAGGAGCTACGTGATATTGGCCATATCATGTCACTATTATTATTTGATTGCATGTGATGTTTATCATGTTTTGCATCTTGTTTACTTAGAACGACGGTAGTAAATAAGATGATCCCTTACAACAATTTCAAGAAGTGTTCTCCCCTACCTGTGCTCCGTTGCTACAGTTCGTCGTTTCGAAGCACCACGTGTTAATCGGGTGTGATAGATCCTTATGTTCACATACAACGGGTGTAAGACAGTTTTACACATGCAAAAAACACTTAGGGTTAACTAGACGAGCCTAGCATGTACAGACATGGCCTCGGAACACAGAGACCGAAAGGTCGAACACGAGTCGTATGGAAGATACGATCAACATGAAGATGTTCACCGGCGATGACTAGTCCGTCTCACGTGTTAATCGGACACGGCCTAGTCGACTCGGATCGTGTAACACTTAGATGACTAGAGGGATGTCTAATCTGAGTGGGGGTTCATTAATAATTTGATTAGATGAACTTAATTATCATGAACTTAGTCTAAAATCTTTACAATATGTCTTGTAGATCAAATGGCCAACGTTGTATTCAATTTCAACGCGTTCCTAGAGAAAACCAAGCTGAAAGACGATGGCAGCAACTATACGGACTGGGTCCGGAACCTGAGGATCATCCTCATAGCTGCCAAGAAAGATTATGTCCTACAAGCACCGCTAGGTGATCCACCCGTCCCACAGAACCAAGACGCTATGAACGCTTGGCAGACACGTACTGATGACTACTCCCTCGTTCAGTGCGGCATGCTTTACAGCTTAGAGCCGGGGCTCCAAAAGCGTTTTGAGAGACATGGAGCATATGAGATGTTCGAAGAGCTAAAAATGGTTTTTCAAGCTCATGCCCGGATCGAGAGATATGAAGTCTGCGACAAATTTTTCAGCTGTAAGATGGAGGAAAATAGTTCTGTGAGTGAGCACATACTCACTATGTCTGGGTTACATAACCGCTTGACTCAGCTGGGAGTTAATCTCCCGGATGACGCGGTCATTGACAGAATCCTCCAGTCGCTTCCACCAAGCTACAAGAGCTTTGTGATGAACTTCAATATGCAGGGGATGGTAAAGACCATTCCTGAAGTATTTGCTATGCTGAAATCAGCAGAGGTAGAAGTCAAGAAGGAACATCAAGTGCTGATGATGAATAAAACCACTAAGTTCAAGAAGGGCAAGGGTAAAAAGAACTTCAAGAAGGACGGCAAGGAAGTTGCTGCGCCCGGCAAGCAAGCTGTCGGGAAGAAGTCAAAGAATGGACCCAAGCCTGAGACAGAGTGCTTTTATTGCAAAGGGAAGGGTCACTGGAAGCGGAACTGCCCCAAATACTTAGCGGACAAGAAGGCCGGCAACACCAAAGGTATATTTGATATACATGTAATTGATGTGTACCTTACCAGTGCTCGCAGTAACTCCTGGGTATTTGATACCGGTGCCGTTGCTCATATTTATAACTCACAGCAGGAGCTGCGGAATAAACGGAGACTGGTGAAGGACGAGGTGACGATGCGCGTCGGGAATGGTTCCAAGGTCGATGTGATCGCCGTCGGCACGCTACCTCTACATTTACCTACGGGATTAGTTATAAACCTCAATAATTGTTATTTAGTGCCATGTTTGAGCATGAACATTGTATCAGGATCTCGTTTAATACGAGATGGCTACTCATTTAAATCCGAGAATAATGGTTGTTCTATTTATATGAGAGATATGTTTTATGGTCATGCTCCGATAGTCAATGGTTTATTCTTAATGAATCTCGAGCATATTACTACACATATTCATAGTGTGAGTACCAAAAGATGTAAGGTTGATAATGATAGTCCCACATACTTGTGGCACTGCCGCCTTGGTCACATAGGTGTCAAACGCATGAAGAAGCTCCATGCAGATGGACTTTTAGAGTCTCTTGATTACGAATCATTTGACACGTGCGAACCAAGCCTCATGGGAAAAATGACCAAGACTCCGTTCTCAGGAACAATGGAGCGAGCAACCAACTTATTGGAAATCATACATACTGATGTGTGCGGTCCAATGAGTGTTGAGGCTCGCAGTGGCTATCGTTATGTTCTCACCCTCACTGATGACTTGAGTAGATATGGGTATGTCTACTTAATGAAACACAAGTCTGAAACCTTTGAAAAGTTCAAGGAATTTCAGAGTGAGGTTGAGAATCAACGTGACAGGAAAATCAAATTTCTACGATCAGATCGTGGAGGAGAATACTTGAGTCACGAATTTGGCACACACTTAAGAAAAAGTGGAATAGTTTCGCAACTCACGCCGCCTACAACACCTCAGCGTAATGGTGTGTCCGAACGTCGTAATCGCACTCTATCAGATATGGTATGATCTATGATGTCTCTTACCGATTTACCGCTATCTTTTTGGGGCTATGCTTTAGAGACTGCCGCATTCACTTTAAATAGGGCTTCGTCGAAATCCGTTGAGACGACACCGTATGAATTATGGTTTGGGAAGAAACCTAAGTTGTCGTTTCTAAAAGTTTGGGGATGCGATGCTTATGTCAAGAAACTTCAACCTGAAAAGCTCGAACCCAAGTCGGAAAAATGCGTCTTCATAGGATACCCTAAAGAAACTGCTGGGTATACCTTCTACCTCAGATCCGAAGGCAAGATCTTTATTGCCAGGAATGGATCCTTTCTAGAGAAAGAGTTTCTCTCGAAAGAAGTAAGTGGGAGGAAAGTAGAACTTGATGAAGTATTGCCTCTTGAAACGGTAAATGGCGCAACTCAAGAAAATGTTCCTGAGGTGCCTGCACCGACTAGAGAGGAAGTTGTTCATGATGATCAAGATACTTCTGATCAAGCTCCTACTGAAATTCGAAGGTCCACAAGAACACGTTCCGCACCAGAGTGGTACAGCAACCCTGTCTTGGAAATCATGTTGTTAGACAACGGTGAACCTTCGAACTATGAAGAAGCAATGGCGGGACCGGATTCCGACAAATGGCTAGAAGCCATGAAATCCGAGATAGGATCCATGTATGAAAACGAAGTATGGACTTTGACCGACTTGCCCGTTGAACGGCGAGCCATAGAAAATAAATGGATCTTTAAGAAGAAGACAGACGCGGATGGTAATGTGACCATCTATAAAGCTCGGCTTGTCACTAAGGGTTATCGACAAGTTCAAGGGGTTGACTACGATGAGACTTTCTCACCGGTAGCGAAGCTAAAGTTCGTCCGAATCATGTTAGCAATTGCCGCATTCTACGATTATGAAATATGGCAAATGGACGTCAAAACGGCATTCCTTAATGGTTTCCTTAAGGAAGAATTGTATATGATGCAGACGGAAGGTTTTGTCGATCCTAAGAATGCTGACAAGGTGTGCAAGCTCCAACGCTCGATTTATGGGCTAGTGCAAGCATCTCGGAGTTGGAACATTCTCTTTGATGAGATGATCAAATCGTTTGGGTTTACGCAGACTTATGGAGAAGCCTGCGTTTACAAGAAAGTGAGTGGGAGCTCTGTAGCATTTCTCATATTATATGTAGATGACATACTTTTGATGGGAAATGATATAGAAATCTTGGACAGCATCAAGGCCTACTTGAATAAGAGTTTTTCAATGAAGGTCCTTGGAGAAGCTGCTTATATATTAGGCATCAAGATCTATAGGGATAGATCAAGACGCCTCATAGGTCTTTCACAAAGCACATACCTTGATAAGATTTTGAAGAAGTTCAAAATGGATCAGTCCAAGAAAGGGTTCTTGCCTGTTTTGCAAGGTGTGAGATTGAGCTCAGCTCAATGCCCGACCACGGCAGAAGAGATAGAAGAAATGAGTGTCATCCCCTATGCCTCAGCCATAGGTTCTATTATGTATGCCATGCTGTGTACCAGACCTGATGTAAACCTTGCCGTAAGTTTGGTAGGAAGGTACCAAAGTAATCCCGGCAAGGAACACTGGACAGCGGTCAAGAATATCCTGAAGTACCTGAAAAGGACTAAGGAAATGTTTCTCGTTTATGGAGGTGACGAAGAGCTCGTCGTAAAGGGTTACGTCGACGCTAGCTTCGACACAGATCTGGATGACTCTAAGTCACAAACCGGATACGTGTATATATTGAATGGTGGAGCAGTGAGCTAGTGCAGCTGCAAGCAGAGCGTCGTGGCGGGATCTACATGTGAAGCGGAGTGCATGGCAGCCTCGGAGGCAACACATGAAGCAATATGGGTGAAGGAGTTCATCACCGACTTAGGAGACAAACCCAATGCGTCGGGGCCAATCAAACTCTTCTGTGATAACACTGGAGCTATTGCACTTGCCAAGGAGCCCAGGTTTCACAAGAAGACAAGGCACATCAAGCGTCGCTTCAACTCCATTCATGAAAATGTTCAAGATGGAGACATAGAGATTTGTAAAGTACATACGGACCTGAATATAGCAGATCCGTTGACTAAACCTCTCCCTAGGGAAAAACATGATCAACACCAGAATTCCATGGGTGTTCGATTCATGACAATGTAACTAGATTATTGACTCTAGTGCAAGTGGGAGACTGTTGGAAATATTCCCTAGAGGCAATAATAAAAGTATTATTATTATATTTCTTTGTTCATGATAATTGTCTTTATTCATGCTATAACTGTATTATCCGGAAATCGTAATACACGTGTGAATACATAGACCATAATATGTCCCTAGTAAGCCTCTAGTTGACTAGCTCGTTGATCAACAGATAGTCATGGTTTCCTGGCTATGGACATTGGATGTCATTGATAACGGGATCACATCATTAGGAGAATGATGTGATGGACAAGACCTAATCCTAAGCATAGCACAAGATCGTGTAGTTCGTTTGCTAGAGCTTTTCCAATGTCAAGTATCTTTTCCTTTGACCATGAGATCGTGTAACTCCCAGATACCGTAAGAGTGCTTTGGGTGTATCAAACGTCACAACGTAACTGGGTGACTATAAAGGTGCACTACATGTATTTCCGAAAGTGTCTGTTTGGTTGACACGGATCGAGACTGGGATTTGTCACTCCATATAACGGAGAGGTATCACTGGGCCCACTCGGTAATGCATCATCATTATGAGCTCAAGGTGACCAAGTGGTTGATCACGGGATCATGCATTACGGTACGAGTAAAGTGACTTGCCGGTAACGAGACTGAACAAGGTATTGGTATACCGACGATCGAGTCTCGGGCAAGTAACATACCGATTGACAAAGGGAATTGTATACGGGGTTGTTTAATCCTCGACATCGTGGTTCATCCGATGAGATCATCGTGGAGCATGTGGGAGCCAACATGGGTATCCAGATCCCGCTATTGGTTATTGACCGGAGAGTGGTCCCGGTCATGTCTGCATGTCTCCCGAACCCGTAGGGTCTACACACTTAAGGTTCGGTGACGCTAGGGTTGTGAAGATATGTATATGCAGTACCCAGAATGTTGTTCGGAGTCCCGGATGAGATCCCAGACGTCATGAGGAGTTCCAGAATGGTCCGGAGGTAAAGAATTATATATAGGAAGTGCAGTTTCGGCCATCGGGACAAGTTTCGGGGTCATCGGTATTGTACCAGGACCACCGGAAGGGTCCCGGGGGCCCACCGGGTGGGGCCACCTGTCCCGGGGGGCCACATGGGCTGTAGGGGGTGCGCCTTGGCCTGCATGGGCCAAGGGCACCAGCCCCAAAAGGCCATGCGCCTAGGTTTCCACAAAAGGGAAGAGTCCCAATGGTGGAAGGCACCTCTAGGTGCCTTGGGGGGGGAGGGAAACCTCCCCTTGGCCGCCGGCCCTAGGAGATTGGATCTCCTAGGCTGGCGCAACCCCCCCCCCTTGGCCCTCCTATATATAGTTGAGCAGAGGGAGGACTTCAGACCTCAGCCTTTGGTGCTTCCCTCTCCCCTGTTACATCTCTCCCTCGTAGGTACACGGCGAAGCCCTGCTACTGTGACGCCCTACATCCACCACCACGCCGTCGTGCTGCTGGATCTTCATCAACCTCTCCTTCCCCCTTGCTGGATCAAGAAAGGAGGAGACGTCATCCGTTCCGTACGCGTGTTGAACGCGGAGGTGCCGTCCGTTCGGCGCTTGGTCATCGGTGATTTGGATCACGTCGTGTTCGACTACATCAACCCTGTTCTTTGAACGCTTCCGCTCGAGATCTACAAGGTATGTAGATGCATCCAATCACCCGCTGCTAGATGAACTCATAGATGGATCTTGGTGAAACCGTAGGAAATTTTTTGTTTTCTGCAACGTTCCCCAACACATATGGCCCAACTATACTGTAGGCCTTTAGCAGGCCTAAAGAGACAGCGGGCTTGTACTGGACCATGAAGAGCATGGGACGCTAAGAGGCTGAAAGTTAGGTCGTATTGTAAACGGCCCAACTCTGTTGTGGGCCTTTAGCAGGCCGAAAGAGAAACCATGCTGGTATTGTACAATGAAGGGCATGGGCCGTTAAAAGGCCGAAACTAAGGTCCGACTACAAATGGCCCAACACATTTATGGTCATTTAACAGGCCGAAAGGCATACATGCCCGAGAATTGGCCCAACACTTAAATGGGTCATTAAAAGGCCAAAACTTAGGTCCGACTACAAATGGCCCAACTGATTTATGGGTCGTCAACATGCTGAAAGTGACACCGGGCCAGAAATTGGCCCAACACTTAAATGCGCCGCTAAAAGGCCGAAACTCACGTCCGACTACAAATGGCCCATCAGATTTATGGGCCGTCAACAGGCTGAAAGACACACCGGGCCGGAAATTAGCCCAACATTTAAATGGGTCGCTAAAAGGCCGAAAGATGTACATCATGAAAATTGGCCCATCCATTAAATGTGCCGTTAACAGGCCGAAATCTCATCGGGTCAATATTGAGCCCAAATATATAGCGGGCTGTTAACGGGCTCGAACTGACGATGGGCTGCAATGGTGTCAAATCTTTAACATGCTGTTGATGGGTCGAATTGGCAGATCTCGTATGGGCCGTGGGCTTAAATGGACCTAACACAAGTAGGCCTTATATGGGCCGACCTGCTAATTTTTACTGGGCCAGCCTTTTTCACCGGAATGGGCCATTGTTGGGTCGTGCCACGTGTCGACCTATCATAGGCGCCTCATGTCCAATGAGCGGATGACATCTGTCCCAACGCTGAGGCAACACGTGTTTCCTTTGGCCAATCAGAATTTTACACGTGGAAATTTCCCATTGGTCAGGGTTGTTAACGGGTTATCGGATCCAAAATCCTACCCGATAGCTTAACGGCGTTCCGTTACGGTGGATGCCACGTGTCGGTCACCCTTGACGAAAGCACTTATGTGATGCACGATTTATCGTCATGGAAGTGGACACTTCCGTGATGATAATTTTGGTAATGTCATGGAACACTTCTACGACAGCACAGGTATGACTATCCTGATTCTGTCATAAAATCGTCATGGATGTACATGCATGACACAAAATGCAACCTACTGTGACAAACACGTATCATCACGGAAGTGTAATTTTTTTGTAGTGACCACATGCTAGTTTGCTGATGTGTAATTAAACATAGAGAACATTAAACAGTCTGATGGAACCAACAGGTGGCATCAGAACAAAACTAAAGCATATTAAGTATATGTGCACTGGAGGACAGGGCGTCGACCCGTTGGCTGGGCAGCTGAGGTTCCTACCAGCCCACCCGAGTTCGAGTCCCGGCACGGACACGCGGTGCTCACGGAGTTTCTCCTATAAAGAAAAGCCAACGAGGGTTAGCCCTTGGGTTGGTCTCATTTTTTTAACTATATGTGCACTGGTATGTAATTTAGCACATGTAACATGTTCACTTCCAGAAGTATGGCCCTACAGGTGCAAGCAGAATAACACGTCTCATGAAAAACTGAATGATGCCCTGAAGTAATTCAATGGTGCGGTGGATATGCTAGGAAAGTGAACGTAAGCGCCGGACATTGGATAATAGTACCTGATTCTCGGCGGCGTATGGGTATCGTTTTCATTCTTGATAGCTAAGGATCGTTGATGGTGCTCGTGTTGCGGTTGAGTTTGGGCCGGCTGTCGCTGATGTGGTTATGTACCAAGGGTAGGGTCATAGGCCTGACTTAGACATCTCCCCTAGGACATCACCCTAAAGCCAGAATCATTCAAAGGGTACCATTATCCACTCGACCAGAGACATTCCAGTCGGAAGAATCGATGGCACTCGACCGTCGCAGAAGCCACTCGATGAATAGAAGATCTAAAGCCACTCTTCATCAACAACAGTCGAGCATTTGCTTATAGGATTAACTGTCATTTATAGCATTTAATGGCTAGCGTTACCAGTAACGTTCCTCTCTTAATGTACATTGAACCATGTCTAACTGAGGGGAGCAGGGGTCCTGGTGCACTCTATATAAGTCACCCCCTCCTCTGGGACAAGGGTTCGCATCTTTTGTAAACACACACACATAATCCAGTCGACCGCCTCAGGGCACCGAGGCATAGGGGTGTTACTTCCTCCGAGAAGGGCCTGAACTCGTAAAACTCGTGTGTACAACTACTCCATAGCTAGGATCTTGCCTCCTCATACCTACCCCCCATTCTACTGTCAGTCTTAGATCCATGACAGTTGGTGCCCACCGTGGGGTAGGTGTCTTAGCAGTTTATTGGAGAAGTTTTAACTCTTCCGATTCCCATTATCATGGTTTCCAGCAGAGGATTGGCTGATCTTTATCGCTGACGACTCTGCTTGGCTCCACGAAGCTCCACTCGACGTCGAGGCGCCTCTCGTGTGCGGGGCAACGCGCTTTCACGCGTGCGTCCGCGACATCCTTCTTCGGCAGCCGTCGACCCAGTATCGGTCGGCTCCTAAAGCGTCCTCACTCCCCGCTGTTCACCGGGGCAAGCGTTCTGGTCGGTCGCGGCTTCAGCGGTGGGTGAGGCATGCGGTGGCCCGCCAATCGGCCACCCCACAAATCGCGGCGATCGAGCCCGATGAAACTCTCTACGAACTGTTCGATCTGTCGACTGGCTCCGTCGAGACTGCGTCCGAGTGCGACAGCAGCGACCCCGCGGCGGAAGTTTTGATGGTCAATGGACCATGCAGTCCTCCTAGCTACACCCGCGAAGACGGTGGTGATGGCGGCAGCGACCCATCGGGTGTTCACGAAGAGTACCGCCCCGAACCCCTTTCTTCTCAATGGAGGTAAGATCTTCGCCACAGAAATATGGATGCACTGCACACCCCTATAGTTGGAGAAACCCCTGAGGCCCAGGCCTTGGAGGAGGCTCGCTTGGACAACTTGGCTGAGTGCACTCGACTGGAAAACCTCCAGCGCGCACTCGACGAGCGTGCTCAGCAGCGTAATCCCGAGTCTAGTCGACGACAACTTTTTCCGCCTCCGACTCAGGTATACCGAACCCCGATCAAGAATCTCACAGTTGTAGCTCGAATAGCAGAGTCAATTCAACATTCCCAATCAGAAGCTGGCCGAGGTTTGGTGCACATCCGGGATTTGCTCCGGGCAGCAGGGGAGCAGAATACAGCAGTATCTCAGTCGTGGAATAGGATTCATAGCAGGTCTATGGTGGCGGATACTGTCCAGTCTGCCCATAGCCCGAGATTGCCTCCGTGGCGTGAGGGACGTGGATATCAGTAAGATCAGTACAGGAACCAGGAGCAGTATGATCATCGGCTCGACCATGATGAGCGTCGTCGAATGCCCATGCCTCCTCCGAGGAGTGGGTCTTACGTGCCTCGCTGGCAAGATGACAGGCACCCCCCACAGTGGCGAATGAAGAATTCCAGTCGTCCCCAGAGAGCCAGGTTTTGATGCCAGGTCTATCCTCGTGCAAGGTCTAGTTGATAGAAATAGAACTCATAGGGAAGGTCATGATCGAGATTCCGATTGGAAGCAGGGTACACGCTTCAGGGCCTGAATGTTTCAGCAGAGGCATCAGAGCGGGAGTGATTCCTCCCAACTTCAGGTTGGCGACTGTAGTCAGCAAGTTCACCGGCGAGTCCAAGCCTGATACTTGGTTTGAGGATTACCGAGTGGCTGTACAGATTGGTGGTGGTAATGATGATGTGGCCATGAAACACCTCCCCTTGATGTTGGAGGGCTATGCCAGAGCATGGTTGAATAAGTTGGCTCCTGGCAGCATATATAGCTGGGAGGAACTTGCCCGAGTGTTTGTTAGGACCTTTGAAGGCACTTGCAAAAGGGCAGCAGGGTTGACAGAATTGCAGTGTTGTGTCCAGAAACCGAATGAAACTTTGAGGGATTATATCCAGAGATGGATCACGTTGCACCATACAGTGGAGAATGTGTCAGATCACCAAGCAATTTGTGCCTTCAAGGAAGGTGTTAAGTATCGGGAGTTGAATATGAAATTCGGGCGGACAGGAGATATGACTCTGACTTTGGATGATGGACATTGCCACCAAATATGCCAATGGTGAGGAAGAGGACCGACTCCGGAGTGGCAAACACAAGACAGTCGCCCAAGAAACCGGAGGGGGAATTCCAGTCGGAAATAGAAGCGAAAGGCCGAACCAGTTGCTCCTGGTGAAGCCTTAGCTATTGCCCAATGAAAGCTCAAAGGAAAGCCCAAAGGACCCTGGACTCCCAAAACGGTTAAGGATAAACACGGGAATGATGTGTTGGATTTACCATGCCATATTCATACCAAAAAAGATGAAGAGGGGAACATCATTTACCCTAAACACACCACTCGACAGTGTCAATTCCTGATGCAGCAGTTCTGAGAGAAACAACCCAAGGAAAAGGAAAAGGAGTCAGACAGAGGTGGGGATAGGGAAGAAGATGATGACGGCTTTGCCAACGTCAATTCCACGCTGATGATTTTTGCCGATGTTGAAAGCAAAAGTCGATCGAAGGTTATTAATAGGGAGGTGAACATGGTTGCTCCGGAAACACCCAGTTATCTGAAGTGGTCCCAGACTGCCATCACATTCGACCAGTCTGACCACCCAGCGCACATAGCCACCCCTAGGAGGCAAGCTATGGTGGTCGACCCAGTAGTCGAAGGCACCCGACTGACTAAATTGCTGATGGATGGTGGCAGTGGCTTGAATATCCTCTATGTCGAAACCTTGAAGGGAATGGACATCCCGATGTCCAAGCTTAGCGAAAGCAATATGAGTTTCCATGGTGTTATACCCGGCAAAAAGGCCCAGACACTCGGCCAGATCACGCTTAATGTGGTTTTCGGTGATTCCAAGAATTACCGCAAAGAAAAGTTGATGTTTGAGGTAGTGGATTTCAAGAGTGCTTACCATGCCATTCTGGGGAGACCCGCTTATGCACGTTTTATGGCTCGACCGTGTTACGTGTATCTCAAATTGAAGATGCCTGGCCCCAAAGGAGTAATCACTGTCACTGGTAATCGGCAGAAGGCAGAGGAGTGCTTCCAGAAAGGCTCAAAAATTGCCGACGCACAGATGGTAGTAGTAGAACTGCATGAGTACCAGAAAAATGCAGATATGAGTGATTTGCTGCGAGCCAAGAAGCCCGCCACAGAGTTCACATTTTAGTCGTTAGGGGAAATGAAGCCGATTCATATCCACCCGACTGATCCCAATGCTGCTCCGGCTCATATCTCGTCGACACTCGACAGCAAATAGGAAGAAGCGCTCATCCAGTTCCTCCGTGAGAACTGGGACATCTTTGCATGGAAACCTTCTGACATGTTGTGACACCCCAAAATTTTAACCTTGTTTTATTAATTAAAAATTTTCCAGCAAATTTAAACTTTTAATTTTCTGGATTTTCTTTTTGATTTCAGAGCCATCCTTTTCCTTATTATGGAGTTTTTACCTCAAGTGAAAAACTTTCCAAAAATATTATTGGACTTGTTTAACCTCTCGAAAAAACATTTCTATTATCAGTGGAATTTATTTGCACAATTATTTCTTTCTGAGCTTTATTCCTTAAAATGATTTTTCATTAGTTTTGGAGCTCTTTTTGAACTACAACCACTTGATATATTTATTTAAAATTTTCACCAAAATTTGGAGATGTCATGTGATGTTTTTAAATCACTTTTATGCAAAAATATATTTCATTCATTAAATATTTTGAGCTCTACCCCAATTTTTCAAATCTGGTCCAGTGGGAAATTTTGCACTGCAACCCATTTAAATATTCCTTTCTATCCTCCACCAAAATTTTGGGATGTTCATAGGAGTATATTATTGAACTTTATGCAAAAACCCATTGATGTTCTTTGAAAAAATTGAGTGAATTAACCTCTTTTTCATTCTGGTCCAGCATGGTGATTTGTACTGCATCCCTATTAAATTTTGCTCTAGTGGCCATGAGCTTTCTCCTACTTGTAGTACACCATACCAAACCCTTAAGTCCAGGAGAGTGGAACCATTGGAACATTTTTGGCTCCTGAAACAATGCCTTTTTCCTTCTGCCCAGAACTGAAGTTTGGCAAAACTTACACTAACAAGTTTGAGCTTTTGGCAAACTAACCTCACCACTCTCTTATTCATCCAAAGAGACTCTGATCTGGAGATTTGAGCCACCCCAAGAATTTCCTAGGTACCATAGGCATTCTGTCAAACACTTTGTGTGCATGTCCAGTTTTGGCATGATTTTTGTTTTGCACTGTGATCTTGCCCTTCTATACATACTGGCATGTCCGCTAATCTCCTAAGGAAACCTAGCCTAGACCTGCTAACCCCCAGCTTCACCCTCACCGCCTAGCATGCTCTGGCATTTTGCCGAACGCTTGGCGTGCACGCTCTAGGCGCGCCAGAGCACGCGTTTTGCACGTGCGTGCACCGAGCCGCCGCATCCCGCTGCCGACGCCCCGCACTTGCTCTGGCCCTTCCCCTCTCCCAGTCGACGCCTCGACCCCTCCCCTCACCGCAGAGCCACCCCTGGAGCTCCACAGCGCCTCCGTCAGGTCGGCAGCGGCAGCTAGCGGGCGGCCATAGTGCGCCCTGCCATGGACGGCGCCGCCCAAGCCACCCCCGCATGCCAGCTGCCCTCTAGAGCAGTCCGAGCTCATCCACAAGCTTGTCCGCAAGCGCTCGTCGCCGCCATGGCCCCCTGCTGCAACAGAGTGATGGTCGCCAGCATTCTTATCCACGGCCATCGTCGGAACCGACCCAACCACCTATTTAAGGAGCCCCGAGCCTCTCCAAAACCTCAGGCGACCTCAAGCCACCCCACCTAGCACCCCCATAGCAGTCAATCGACCAGGGAAGGTATTCTTCCCCATCTCCGGCCAGTACAGCAGCCGCCGCCCTCTAACCCATTCAGTAGCAACCCGAGCCCCTCCCGTCCAACCAGTGCCACCATGCGATTCCCCTCGACCATGCGGAGCTGCCCAACCTCTCAAACGCAACCCAAAGCCACCGTAGCCCAAACCCCCATTGCTCCCGAAGCTTCCTCCGCCGCGGAGCTCGTCGCCGGCGATTCCCTCAACCCCCGCCGACCCAACGACCACCGGGAGGACCGCCCCAGTCTTGCGGATCCATCCCAACCCTCTGGAGCCTCGGGGAGCCGCCGTTCGCCGGCGTTGATCGCCGGAGCCCTCACCTCTGTTCGGCCAGAGGAGGATGAAGGCGGGGCGACCGGTCAAACCTGACCAGTGGGCCCCCTGGACCCACTATCAGCGACCCCAATCGAGTCCACGCTGGCGTAAGTGGAAGCGCAAACCCCCGAGTACGTCTCCTTTGCTTCGAAGACGTATTCTGCCCGAAACGTTTTCCCTTTTTCTGTTTTATTTTAAAAAACAGAATC
Source organism: Triticum aestivum (assembly GCF_018294505.1). Classification (NCBI taxonomy): domain Eukaryota; kingdom Viridiplantae; phylum Streptophyta; class Magnoliopsida; order Poales; family Poaceae; genus Triticum; species Triticum aestivum. Next base: position 379,771,470 of record NC_057794.1, read on the forward strand.
GACTGAAACTTTGACTGGCTATAACTTTTTAAATATAAATCCAAATGACTTGATTCCTTTTCTGTTGTTCCTCAAATATTGTCTAGTTTATTTTCATATTTATTTCAAAATTTCCCAAACAACCTTTTTGTATTGTTTTTAAAGTATGTGTTAATTCAAATTTATTTAAAATAGGATTTGTTGAAGAGAGGAGAAAACTTCCAAAAGTTTTGGAGAGCACCTCGCCTCTCCACACCTTGAAGGCAAGCATTCTGAACCCTGGCATAATGTTTTGTGGGTTGTTCGATACAGTTATAACACCACCTCGACATGAAGCGTTGGTTATTTTTTTTGTGACGATATGATCATACACCTTGAGTGCATAAATGAAAATTCTTGCTATTGGAAATGGATAAGCTTGTGATAGCAATCACCCTCATATGCCTCTCATGCCTACCGGAAAGGACCCGGGAAAGTCTCTGTCTTGTGTAGACACGAGCTTGTCCCTCGTGGAGGCGGTTATGACCAGTAGGGCAGGGGAAGGTATGATGAGTGGTGGTTGTGCCTGATGGCTGTGAAATATAATTCTTGAGCTAACCATGCAGGAAATACTTAAGCCTCCTGAGTCGGCCGTAGATCGAGTCTCGTTCCAGTAACCCCCATACTTGTTTCGTGCTGCCACTTGTCCCTGCCGTAGGTAGGGTACGGTTCAGTAAGTTGTCAACCCCTGTCCTAGCACACACCATACAGAGAGGCCATGGTGGAAGATACCGGTTGTAGCTGGTAGGCATGCCACTTGATGCGGGGGCATGGGTGTTTCCGGTTGGGACCAAGAGGGGAGGCCACCCCTTAGAGCGCGCGATAAAAATTTGATCCCATGCTATGCGAGGTTGTAGCCTCCCCACTTAGAGTTTTGCTTAACAGGTGTCTGGGTGATTCCACACACGTGTAAGGTTAAGCTGGTGTGTGCAAGTTAGGCGTGTTTTCTACTAAAAGACCGTAGACGGAATTAGTTCCGATGGACTAAAGAAATCCGTTACTCGTGGGTAAAGAGTACACCCTCTGCAGAGATATTGAACCTATTCAAATAGCCATGTCCATGGTTAAGGACGACAGTCTGGGATGGGTCAAGTGTCGGTCTTAGTGTCGGTCTTCGGAGGAGAAACTACTAAACCAGAATATTGATTATGACTTGTAATATATGATGGTTATAATTATTATCATTGTGGACTAACCGTTTGCATTGTTTGAAATAATGAATATCCCTGGGACGGTACTACCTCCTGGATATTCACTGTGAATATGTTTATATATAAGCCCTTTTTGTGGCGTCTCTCAGACGCCCGACTGTGGCATGTTTGTTATTTCATTTACTTATAAGCCCTTTATGTGGTGTCGCACAGACGCTCGACTATGGCATGTTCGTTATTTCATTCCTTTATAAGCCCTTTATGTGGTGTCGCACTAACGCCCGATTGTGGCATGAACGCCAGAACGCCCCTACAGATTCACCGGAAGGACAACTTCCTTTGAGCCACAAGCCATCCAACTAGCTGCCCGACAAGCTATAGTTCAACTCCGGCACTTGTCGCCCAGAGTTAACTGTCGCTCCTTCTACTACTACCCCAGCCGTGACGGGTATGGTAAACCACCACAAGTTTCCAACGGAGATCACTAGAGGGACTGGTGCGCTATGTAAGTGCACTAGAGGGACTGTTCAATCAAATCACCCTAGATCTGATCGCAACTCGTGGAGAGCTGATCCGCCGACCCCTAGCAAGAAGAGAAGATGAGCCTGACGCCGACAATCCAGTCGTGCTGTTCAGACAACCGATCGAGACCTTGTGGTCAGCCCCAGCCATCAACCAAGGTGCTTTGATGACCCTAGAAGTGCTTCGTCGCCTTTTGGGAACACACTCCAATGGGATTGTGGCCAACAATCCCCGCGATGGTCATCATCACTACCCCGACCCTGCAGTTCCGCAACCCCCTGCAGTTAACTCCGACGGTGAAGCCCGTGGAGAAAACTCGACAGCCACAAGGCACGCCCGCTTAGATATAAACGAGGTAGACTAAGTCACTCGAGTATTACCGAGTCTCGGTATGTCCACAACCTGTAGTTGTGTGATCTTGTATTACCGCAGTGTTGTCTGCATGTGCGCCCTTATTTTAAATAGTAGCTGTGCATAAGTGTGTTGATGTACGGTTGCATTTTTAATTCTGGGCGTAGCTACCAAGACCAACCCTGACGACACCCACAGTAATGCGTCAGTTTGGCGAGATGTGTGTATCTGTGGCTTTGACCCCGACCGCATAGGGCAGAACCAACAAACTAGTTGCCCTTCACCGCGGTAAATAACCCAGCCAAGTTACTTTATAAAAGGGACACCTCGTGACCTTGCCGAGTACCCCTCATCTTGTGCGCAACCCTCACAACCATTTCTTGCCATGCCGAGCCCTAGCATTTATCTGAGGACGCCGGAAGCAACCCCGGGTAGTTTTGTTAAAATATTGTGGGACTTTACCTGCAGTACCATGGGTTCTACCCAGCCACCCCAGTACGAGCTGCTCAAATCGAGGATCACCTCTTCCACCTCAAAATATTGGGCAGTAGTGCACATCCCTCCCGTAAACTCAAATCAGGACCCAACGTAAGTCTCCTTCCTAGGGAAATCTATGTCGACTCCGCAGATGGCCATAGAAGCGGCTACACACGAAGCAATTGTTCGCCTTCGATTCGTGGTACCCTATGCCAGCGAACGAGGGTATTATTACTTTCCGAGCCGTGCAACACCTGGGGAAGTGACATCTTTTCCTGGTGAACGAATTGAGAGAGACCCAGTACTGGCCAACCTTGTCTAGTATGTCATCGCTCAAGAGCATTTGACCCAGCGAGTGATGGGTTATCTCTAGAGCCTCGCTGATTTAAATCCTCAGATCGCCATCGGCAGACCGCTGAGACCCGACCAGGAGAGACGCGTTCATCGACTGGTCAATCCACTTCCCCCGATAGAAGAAGAGTGCGCCCCGGTACCAGAGACGTTTTCTCGGGACCCCGTCCAGTTGCCATTTTCATTCTAGACGTCACTGCTATGTTCTTTTATTCTCGCATTTAGTTAAGTGTTGTAACTCATGCGTGTTATTCTAAATATTGTGCGATGAGATGAACATTTGGTTTCAATTGTAGTGAGTAATTTTTGCGGCTGTAAATTTTGATTAACTAATTTTTTCCTCGCGAGAAATCCTGGAGTGAGATTTCTTTTCCCTGAGTTGCTACAGCATATGTCTCCTCATGACATGGAATTTTATTCACGCAGCACCACGGCAGCTGACTCACAACCGCAACCACTCGAACACATACACTACTTGCAACACCACGTAACCGTGTTGCATCTGGCTAATCATCTCCCTAACACACCCCAGTCTCTGAAGGAGATATTAGTGCGTAATCATCCGGGTACAAGTTACCCAGCATACTGACAACAGTCAACACCCGAGACCACACCTACTCCTCGTGATCACCGCCACCGCAGAGAGCCAACACTCGAGCGGCAGCATCATGACGATCATCGAGGATCATCGCACACAGGAGCACGGAGAGCCCCAGCAATGCCGCCAGCCCTCCGCACACCAGGATCACGTACCAGTCTGGCACTTCCCCCGCCATTAGAGCCTCGTCTCGAGCTTCTGTAAACGGAAATGGAGGAGGAAGAAGGAGAAGGAAAAGCGAGGCCAGGTGTGAGGAAGAATAGAGAAGCACCTTGGCCGTTTTATAGCTCGAGCTCGGTGTACGATGGGCGAAGTCCACCAGCGCCGCTCGTCGCCCGATCGCCGGTGTTCGGAGGGGAATCCGCGAGCAGTGCCGACAGCAAGCTGGCCCGCGAGGTGAGTGCATGCTGCACCGGCAGCTAGCACGCCGCGCACTATCGCGGGTACATCCTAGATGCCCTATGCGCTAGACGTCGCCGGTGGAGAAAGCGCGGGAAAGAGCGTGGGAGAGAGGAAGAAGAGTGAGCCAGAGGAAGAAGAAGAGGCTGACAGTGGCCCCGGGTCCACCTGTCAGCCAGAGAGAGCACTGTGCTCTCGGGTGCGACCAGCGTATTTTAAATTTAGAATTTATTCTAAATTTACTGTATCGAGCGTAGAAGTCTCTCGTTTTCCCCCTAACCGTAGATTTTCCCACGCAGCGCCAGTGTTCCACACTGTGGTTTTACACCACTTATTGCTCTCTCACTATAGCCACATTTTATTGCTTATATTTTCTTAAAGCAGCTTTTAGCAAATCTCGAGGACGAGATTTTTCTTAAGCTGGTGTGTGCAAGTCAGGCGTGTTTTCGACTAAAAGACCGTAGACGGAATTAGTTCCGATTGACTAAAGAAATCCGTTACTCGTGGGTAAAGAGTACACCCTCTACAGAGATATTGAACCTATTCGAATAGCCGTGTCCATGGTTAAGGACTACAGTCTGGGATGGGTCAAGTGTCGGTCTTAGTGTCGGTCTTCGGGGGAGAAACTACTAAACCAGAATATTGATTATGACTTGTAACATATGATGGCTATGATTATTATCATTGTGGACTAACCGTTTGCATTGATTGAAATAATGAATATCCCTGGGACGGTACTACCTCCTGGATATTCACTGTGAATATGTTTATATATAAGCCCTTTTTGTGGCGTCGCTCAGACGCCCGACTGTGGCATGTTTGTTATTTCATTTACTTATAAGCCCTTTATGTGGTGTCGCACAGACGCCTGACTATGGCATGTCCGATGCCCGATTGTGGCATGCTTGTTATTCCTTTTATATATAAGCCCTTCCTGTGGTGTCGCTCAGACGCCCGACTGAGGCACGCTTCATATTATTATCCTTTCGAGGCGTCGCTTCACACACCAGATCGGTGCTTTTCATTTCTACTCCCTGATTGTTTACTCATGTTTTATTTGAATGATCTGCTTGCGTGCATCATGAACCTTATTTCATAACTGACGAAGTGATCATGGAATATTTCAAAACATGATTATCAATGGCTATATTATACCTGTGTTCTTAATGTTCGCGAGTACATTCAAAGTACTCACTGGCTTGTCCCTGGCTATTGTCTTGGCCAGATTTCTTGCGTGGAAAGGAGCGTTGCGATGAAAGCCCCGGAACCTACGTAATGGTGATAGCAGCATCGCGAAGATAGGAGTTATCTTGGTCAGCTCTTCCTGTGGGAAATGGAGTTCCATAGACGCTGATGATCCACAAACCGCTTCCGCCCTCAACCTCTAGAAACAAATTGTTGTACCCATAGGCCAGAATTGTCTTGTACTTCATATTCTGTATTTTGCTTGGAGTTTCTATAACAAGTTGGTGTCTCATCAGCTAACAGTAATCCTGGGGCTGGTGAGCACAAGGGCCGCTTTTGGGAAATTAATATCCCGAAAATCCGGTCCTGACACATGTCGGTTGTTCCCAGGGGACTGGTTGAGCATCGTTTGCGAGTCGAGCCAAAAGTAAAACCAGTCAAGGAACATCTTCAACGGTCCGGCGTCCAGAAGAGAAAAGCAATTGGCGAAGAAGTGACTCGGCTCCTGGCAGTTGAGTTCATCCAAGAGATTTACCACTTCGAGTGGCTCGCCAATCTTGTCATGGTCCCTACGAAAGATGATTCACTTTGCATGTGCATTGACTTCAAGCATATCAATCAAGCATGCCCGAAAGATCATTTTCCTCTTCCCCGCATCAACTGAATTGTCGACTCAACTGCGGGGTGTGAGCGTTTGTCCTTCTTGGACGCCTATTCTGGGTACCATCAGATACGACTGTATGGACCCGATGAGATAAAAACGACTTTCATTACTCTATTCGGATGTTTCTATTATGTCACTATGCCATTCGGCCTGAAGAATGCCAGAGCCAAATTCATGAGGATGATCCATAAGTGTCTACTGATAACCCACAAGTATAGGGGATCGCAACAGCTTTCGAGGGTTAGAGTATTCAACCCAAATTTAGTGATTCGACACAAGGGGAGCCAAAGAATATTCTCATGTATTAGCTGCTAAGTTGTCAATTCAACCACACCTGGAAACTTAGTATCTGCAGCAAAGTGTTTAGTAGCAAAGTAATATGATAGTGGTGGTAAAGGTAACAAAAGAGTAATGAAAGTAAAGTAATATTTTTGGTATTTTGTAGTGATTGTAACAATAGCAACAGGAAAGTAAATAAGCGTAAACCAGTATATGGAAAGCTCGTAGGCATCAGATCAGTAATGGATAATTATGCCGGATGCGGTTCATCATGTAACACTCATAACATAGGGTGACACAGAACTAGCTCCAATTCATCAATGTAATGTAGGCATGTATTCCGAATATAGTCATACGTGCTTATGGAAAAGAACTTGCATGACATCTTTTGTCCTACCCTCCCGTGGCAGCGGTGTCCTAATGGAAACTAAGGGATATTAAGGCCACCTTTTAATAGAGTACCGGAACAAAGCATTAGCACATAGTGAATACATGAACTCCTCAAACTACGGTCATCACCGGTAAGTATCCCGATTATTATCACTTCGGGGTTAACGGATCATAACACATAATAGGTGACTATAGACTTGCAAGATAGGATCAAGAACTCACATATATTGATGAAAACACAATAGGTTCAGATCTGAAATCATGGCACTCGGGCCCTAGTGACAAGCATTAAGCATAGCAAAGTCATAGCAACATCAATCTCAGAACATAGTGGATACTAGGGACCAAACCCTAACAATACTAACTCGATTACATGATAAATCTCATCCAACCCATCACCGTCCAGCAAGCCTACATTGGAATTACTCACGCACGACGGTGAGCATCATGAAATTGGTGATGGAGGATGGTTGATGATGACGACGGCGACGAACCCCCCTCTCTGGAGCCCCGAACGGACACCAGATCAGCCCTCCCGGGAGGTTTTAGGGCTTGGCAACGGCTCCGTATCGTAAAACGTGATGATTTCTTCTTCTTTTAATTTTTTCTCCCCGAAAGAAAATATATAGAGTTGGAGTTGGAGTCGGAAGGTCTCCAAGGGGCCCACGAGGTAGGGGGCGCGCCCCCACCCTCGTGGACGGAGTGTGGGCCCCCCTGGTCTTCATCTTTGGTGAGGATTTTTTATTATTTATTGTAAGATATTCCGTGGAGTTTCAGGTCATTCCGAGAACTTTTGTTTTCTGCACATAAAACAACATCATGGCAATTCTACTTAAAACAGTGTCAGTTCGGGTTAGTTCCATTCAAATCATACAAGTTAGAGCCCAAAACAAGGGCAAAAGTGTTTGGAAAAGTAGATATGATGGAGACGTATCATCTATCTACTCAAATCAGTCGGAATGTGAAAGCATACATGGATGACATTGTAGTCAAGTCACGTAAAGGTTCCGACCTGCCGGCCGACCTTGCCTAAACCTTTGCGAACCTCAGAAGGTATGATATCAAGCGTAATCCATCAAAGTGCACATTCGGAGTTCCTGGCAGAAAGTTACTTGGTTTCCTCGTTTCCAAACGAGGGATCGATGCTAACCCAAAGAAAGTTGGTGCCATCCTTCGGATGAAATGCCCTATGCGTGTGCACGATGTCCAAAAGCTTACTGGTTGTTTGGCCGCTTTGAGTCAATTCATTTCTCGTCTCGGTGAAAAGGCACTGCCTCTTTACCAACTGATGAAGAAGTCTGATAAGTTCGAGTGGACTCCCGAAGCTGATGCAGCATTTGTAGAGCACAAAGCCCTGCTCTCCACCCAGTCGGTGCTTGTTGCACCAATCAGCAAAGAGCCTTTACTACTTTACATTGCAGCCGCTGGACAAGTTGTCAATACAGTACTCACAGTCGAGCGTGAAGAAAAAGGGAAGACTTATAAAGTTCAGCGCCCAGTATATTACGTTTCTGAAGTCCGGACTCCATCAAAGCAAAGATATCCCCATTATCAGAACTGCTTTACATTGCAGCCACTGGACAAGTTGTCAGTACAGTACTCATGGTTGAGCGTGAAGAAAAAGGGGAGACTTATAAAGTTTAGCGCCCAGTATATTAGGTTTCTGAAGTCCTAACTCCATCAAAGCAAAGATATCCCCATTATCAGAAGCTTGTTTATGGAATTTACATGACCACAAAGAAGGTTGCACACTATTTCTCTGATCATTCCGTTACAGTCGTCAGCGACGCTCCATTGTCACAGATTCTGAACAACAGAGATGCAACTGGTTGAGTGGCAAAGTGGGCGATTGAACTCCTTCCCCTGGATATCAAGTTTGAAGCAAAGAAGGCTATTAAGTCCCAAGCAATAACTGATTTCCTCGTCGAGTGGATCGAACCGCAACTTCCGTCTCAAATTCACTCGAAGCATTGGACCAGGTTCTTCGATGGGTCCAAGATGTTAAATGCTTCCGGTGCTGGAGTAGTGTTGGTATCCCCCCATGGTGACAAACTCAGTTATGTCCTTCAGATTCACTTTGACTCCTCCAACAATGAGGCTGAATACGAAGCACTTTTGTATGGGTTGCGTATGGCCATTTCACTCGGCGTCCGTCGCCTCATGGTTTATGGCGACTCGGATTTAGTGGTCAATCAAGTGATGAAGGAGTGGTATGTCAGAAGCCCAGCCATGACTGGTTATTGCAATGCAGTAAGAAAGTTGGAAAAGAGGTTTGAGGGATTAGAGCTCCATCATATCCCTCGACTGAAAAATCAAGCAGCTGATGATTTGACAAAGATAGGCTCCAAGAGAGAAGCCATTCCCAGTAATGTGTTCCTGGAGCATATTCATACACCTTCAGTTCAAGAAGATCCCTTCACCGAAGAGCCCCCACAGCCGAAGAGTGCCACCGATCCGATTGAAATCGAGATTCCAGCCGTGGTAGACTTGATCATGGAAGTTTTGGTCATCACCCTCGATTGGACAGTACCATATATCGCATACATTCTTAGAAGAGAACTCCCAAAAGATGAAGAAGAGGCTTGACAGATCATCCGTCAATCTAAGGGCTTCACCATGATAAGAGGATAGTTGTTCAGAGAAAGTGTGACTGGAGTCTGCCAGAAATGCATAACACCTGAAGAAGGTCGAGTGATCCTCAATGATATCCACTTGGAGACCTGTGGTCACCATGCATCCTCTCGGACCATTGTGGCCAAAGCATACCGAGCAGGATTTTACTGGCCTCGAGCAAATGAGATGGCGTAAGAAATAGTCGACACATGTGAAGGTTGTCAGTTCTACTCCAACATGACTCACAAGCCTGCGTCAGCCCTGAAAACCATTCCGCTCGTCTGGCCTTTTGTTGTCTGGGGATTGGATATGGTCGGACCTTTGAGAACTGGCAGGAGTGGATTCACTCATGTGCTTGTAGGAGTCGACAAGTTCACCAAGTGGATTGAAGCCAAGCCTATCAAGAATCTCGATGCCAGTACTACTGTCAGCTTCATCAGAGAGATAACATTCAAATATGGTGTTCCACACAGCATCGTCACTGACAACAGATCAAACTTTGATTTTGATGAGTTCAGGAATTTTTGTGCTTCCCAAGGTACTCGAGTCGACTATGCCTCGGTCTCCCACCCCCAGTCGAATGGACAAGCTGAAAGAGCAAATGGATTGATTCTCAAAGGATTGAAACCCCGACTGATGCGTGACCTCACACACGCAGCAGGAGCCTGGGTCGATGAACTTCCATCAGTATTATGGGGATTGAGGACAACTCCCAATCGGTTGATTGGCAGAACCCCGTTTTTCTTGGTTTATGGAGTTGAAGCTGTTCTTCCGAGTGACTTGCTACACAATGCACCCCGAGTCGAGCTTTTGACAGAGGAAGAACGGAGCAAGAACGACAGGATGGAGTTGACCTCCTTGAAGAAGAAAGAGAGATGGCCTTGATCCGATCGACCATCTATCAGCAAGACCTGCGTCGATTCCATGCTAGAAATGTGAGAGGCCAAGCATTTTAAGAGGGGGACTTAGTCCTCCGAGTGGATCAGCAGAAACCACACAAACTTGCCCCCTCTTGGGAAGGCCCCTTCGTGGTCACCAAAGTGCTTCACAATGGAGCATACCACCTTTACGATGTCGCACACAAGAAAGACGAGCCGCGCGCTTGGAATGCGGAGCTTCTCCGCCCCTTTTATACTTAAAACATTCATTCCGCTGAGATGTAATAAAAGAACACCTTTGTATTTTGTTTATCAAAGACAAGAGTTTTACAGTCTTCTAAAAATTATGAATTGTTTACGTTGGTTTCTGAAATCCCCCAGTGGGTGGCTCAGCTGCGAATCCGTTTCGCCTAAGTTGAAAAAATCCTACCAAGTGATGAGCAAGCCTCTCACTTGGGGGCTTAGCTACGAATCCGTTTCGCCTATGTTAAAAGAATCCTACCGAGTGAGGAGCAAGACTCTCACTCGGAGGCTTAGCTGCAGTCCAGTACTCGCCTAAGTTGAAAAAATCCTACCGAGTGATGAGCAAGACTCTCACTCGGAGGCTTAGCTGCAGTCCATTACTCGCATAAGTTGAAAAAATCCTACTGAGTGATGAGCAAGACTCTCACTCGGAGGCTTAGTTGCAGTCCAGTACTCGCCTAAGTTGAAAAAAATCCTACAGAGTGATGAGCAAGACTCTCACTCGGAGGCTTAGCTGCAGTCCAGTACTCGCCTAAGTTAAAAAAAATCCTACCGAGTGATGAGCAAACCTCACACTCGGGGGCTTAGCTGCAGCCTCGCGGTCGCCTAAAGTTTTAAAAAACCTACCGAGTGATGAGCAAACCTCACTCTCGGGAACTTAGCTGCGCTACAAGTACAATGTCCGCTCCATCCCTATCTGCAAGGATGACGAGGTGCAGGTCGACTATAACCCTCCCTTGGAGCCGCGCTACAAGTATCAAAAATCCTACCGAGTGATGAGCAAACCTCACACTCGGGGGCTTAGCTGCAGCCCCGTGCTCGCCTAAGTTTCAAAAATCCTACCGAGTGATGAGCAAACCTCACACTCGGGGGCTTAGCTGCAGCCCCGTGCTCGCCTAAGTTTCAAAAATCCTTCCGAGTGATGAGCAAACCTCACACTCGGGGGCTTAGCTGCAGTCCCGTGCTCGCCTAAGTTTCAAAAATCCTACTGAGTGATGAGCAAACCTCACACTCGGAGGCTTAGCTGCAGCCCCGTGCTTGCCTAAGTTTCAAAAATCCTACCGAATGATGAGCAAACCTCACACTTGGGGGCTTAGCTGCGGCCCCGTGCTCGCCTAAGTTTCAAAAATCCTACCGAGTGATGAGCAAACCTCGCACTTGAGGGCTTAGCTGCAGTCAAGTACTCGCCTAAGTAAGTACAACGTCCGCTCCATCCCTATCCGCAAGGATGATGAGGTGCAGGTCGACTGCAATCCTTTCACAGAGCCGTGCTACAAGTACCACGTCCGCTCCATCCATATCCGCAAGGATGACGAGGTCGACCGAGATATCTCCTCCAAAGTTGCATCTCGAAGGATATTCCGAGTGAAGAACAAGTTCTACTCGAAGACGAAAACAAGCATATGTAGAAAACAAACCAAGATCGGATAAAATCTTGAGAGTTTCAAAACAAAGAAAAAAGTGCTCGGGCATCAAGCCCAAAGGAGTTTAACGGTTACAGCAACCACTCGGCATTCCGAGGCAAATTTAAGGCAAGTTTAAATCTTAAGTTTGTTCATTCGTCAGGAGGAGGGCTGGCAGGCTCAACGAATTCGTCCAAGTCAATTCCATCTGCAATCCGAGTGGCACCAGCGATGAAAGTGTCCATGAAGGACTGGAAATCATGCCTTTTGGTGTTGGCGACCTTAATCTCCGCCAACTTATCTTCGCAGGCTTCCTTGCAGTGGACTCTTACCAGTGACAACGCCATGTCAGCACCGCACCAGGCGAAGGATTTCTTCCATTCCTGCATTCGACCAGGGACCTCGTTGAGTCGAGCCATCAGAGACTTGAGATCATTTTGAAGCATCGCCCTTGGCCATAGTGATTAGTTGATCCGTGAAACTGCCACCTTCAGTCAAGCTAGATAACTTGTGACGCTGGTGATGCGGGACTCCAGTCAAAGTACATTCGTGGCAGCCTCGTCGCCATCTGGAGAAAGGACAGGGTCCAAGCCCGTCTCGATCCTGTGACGCCCCGAGACCGATGTGCCAGGTGCCTTCCAGTTGTTCGCCGGTGTTGCCATGTCATTTTCTTGCGTGTTGCATTTCATCATGTCATCATGTGCATTGCATCATCATGTTTTCAAAACTTGCATCCGTCCGGGTTTCCCCAGTTCCGTCTGTTGTCCGTTCTGAGCCCAACCACACTCGCACGTGCCCGTGGCATGTCCAAAATATTATTTTATAAGTGGCAGGAAAATGTTCTCGGAATGGGTTGAAAGTTGGCGTGTGGTCTTGTTATAGTGTAGATAGACCGCCTGTCAAGTTTCATCGCATTCGGAGTTCGTTTGATAGCCCAACCATTAAACTATAGCGGCATTATAGCCGGGCAAACGTCGGACGTTTTCGGTCTCTGGAAACAGATGCCGGGCCCTCTCTCTCTCTTCTCTCCTCTCAGTCTGAGGCTTTCTGCACAGCCCAGCTAGGCCTACCTATCCCCACTCTCGATCGGATCCGTCGGATCGCGATCGGAGGCTCCGAAAACCCCTCCTCACCACCTAACCCTAGCTTATGTTTATATATAGACATCCCACCTTCCAAATATGGACTAACCAAAGCCTACCCTATCCCTAGCCCTTCTCCCACCTCGCAGCCGCCGCCCCCACCTCCGTTTTCGTGCAGGCCACCTCGTCCCTACCACTCGGCGTGTAGCCATTGGCTGCGCGGCCACCCCGCACCGCCCGTGGCCAATCGGAGGAGGCCACATCGCCCCATCAGCCTCCACCACCACCGCGGCCCTCCAGGCCCATCCGCAGGCCTGCCAGGCCCATCCGCCGTCCCATGCGCTGCTCCTCCCCCGAGCCCCCGCTCGATCTGGACTGTCGAGTCCTGAGCGCCGTCCTCCGCGCCGGCAAGCCCTCCCCGTCGACGACCTCGAGCGCCAACGCCACCCAGGCCCAACCCCGTCACCACCTCGCCAACCGGATCCACTCCACCACCTTGGTGTTTGCACGCCTCCCGCTCCACGCCCGCACCTCGCCATCTTGCTGCTGCCCGCACCATCGAAGGTCCGCCGGACCTGCGACTAGGTCACTGCCGAGCCTCCTCGCGACCAAGAATGGAACCCCGGTGACCTCCCGTGCTCGGATCTGGCCGCCCCGACGCCTCCACTCGCGGATCCGCCGAGCCCCATTCGTATCACGCCGCCTCCGCTCCTCCCTGCCATCGTCAGCGCCACCGTCAACCTCCCTGCTCGTGCGGGGGCACGAGGATGACGAGCACGCCTTGCTCGCCTGGGCCAGCCGGCCTCGTTGGCCCAACCACAGCCCAGCGCCTCCCTAGCCCACTGTGTAGCTGGCCCAGTGCACCAGCCTCTGCACCGAGCGGGCCTCAGCCTACTAGGTGAGGCCAACCCCAGCGCCTCGCCGCCCCTGTTGCGGTCCAGCTCTTGTTTTTTTTCAGTTCGGCAAATTTATCTATTTTTCCAGAGACAGCAGTTTTGCAGAAAACCCCTTCATGATCATGCATATTGTAACTCACAAGCGATGCATCATATTAAAATAAACTTAATATGGAAAATGCTTAGAATTGCATCTAGTTTCATAATATGTCATTTTCACCCATGTTTAAAATGTTTAATTTGCTGTTTGTTTAAATTTGCTCCTATGCCATGCTAAAATGATTTATTTCATAACTAAATAACCGCAACTCGGATTTTAATAAACTTTATATGTAAATGGGGTAGAAAGATGCCTAGTTTAACATGGTGGCTTCACTTTGCATGTTTAACAACTATAAAGTTATGTTGGGGCTTTACCGGAATTGTTGTTTGTTGTTTCCGGCCTCATTTAAACTTGCCTAGATAGGTAGTTTTGTTTTGTTTCACCTCTTGCCATGCTAACAACATTTAATCTTGTTGGGTACATAAACGAGAGAGAACTAAATAAGTCATGTGGTGTTTTCTTCAATATGTAACTCCGTTGCATATTGAGCTCCACTTAATTTGTAGGATTGTTTGTGCATCTTGCCATGCCATGCATATTTAACCCGGACATGCATCATACTTGGTTGTGCATCATGCCATGTTTATGTGATGGTTGTTTACTATGTTGTTTGCTTCTTTCCGGTGTTTGCTTCTTCGGGTTGGTTCCGGTAACGTCGCGTTTGTGAGGATCCGTTCGACTACGTCCGTTTGTCTTCTTCATGGACTCGTTCTTCTTCCTTGCGGGATTTCAGGCAAGATGATCATACCCTCGAAATCACTACTATCTTTGCTTTGCTAGATGCTCGCTCTTTTGCTATGCCTATGCTGTGATGCCTACCACTTGCTTGTCATGCCTCCCATATTGCTGAACCAAGCCTCTAACCCACCTTGTCCTAGCAAACCGTTGATTGGCTATGTTACCGCTTTGCTCAGCCCCTCTTATAGCGTTGTTAGTTGCAGGTGAAGATTGAAGTTTTGTTCCTTGTTGGAACATGGAGATGTTGTTCTTTGTTGGAACATGTTTTACTTGTTGGGATATCACAATATATCTTATTTAATTAATGCATCTATATACTTGGTAAAGGGTGGAAGGCTCGGCCTTATGCCTGGTGTTTTGTTCCACTCTTGCCGCCCTAGTTTCCGTCATATCGGTGTTATGTTCCCGGATTTTGCGTTCCTTACGCGGTTGGGCTATTATGGGAACCCCTTGACAGTTCGCCTTAAGTAAAGCTCTTCCAGCAATGCCCAACATTGGTTTTACCATTCGCCACCTAGCCTCTTTTTCCCTTGGGTTTCGCGGACTCAAGGGTCATCATTATTTTACCCCCCCCCGGGCCAGTGCTCCTCTGAGTGTTGGTCCAACTGTCAGCTGCTGGTGACCACCAGGGGCAACACTGGGCTGGCCTACCCGTACCTAGGACAATCTGAGTGTGCCCTGAGAAAGAGATATGTGCAGCTCCTATCGGGATTTGTCGGCACATTCGGGCGGTGTTGCTGGTTTAGTTTTACCTTGTCGAAATGTCTTATTGTACCAGGATACCGAGTCTGATCGGAATGTCTCGGGAGGAGGTCTATTCCTTCGTTAACCGTGAGAGCTTGTCATGGGCTAAGTTGGGACACCCCTGCAGGGATTTGAACTTTTGAAAGCCGTGCCCGCGGTTATGGGCAGATGGGAATTTGTTAATGTCCGGTTGTAGTTAACTTGAACCTTAACTTAATTAAAATGAATCAACAGCGTGTGTAACCGTGATGGTCTCTTTCCGGCGGAGTCCGGGAAGTGAACACAGTGTTGGAGTTATTCTTGACGTAGGTTGTTCTAGGATCACTTCTTGATCATAGTTTCCTGGTCGTGCTTTGCCTTCTCTTCTCGCTCTCATTTGCGCATGTTAGCCACCATATATGCTAGTCGCTTGCTGTAGCTCCACCTCATACCTTTACCTTACCCATAAGCTTAAATAGTCTTGATCGCGAGGGTGCGAGATTGCTGAGCCCCCGTGGCTCACAGATACTTCCAAAACCAGCTTGCAGGTGCCGATGAGTCTGTGCAGATGACGCAACCAAGCTCAAGGAGGAGCTCGTTGAAGATCTTGCCCTTTGTGTTGTTTCGTTCTAGTTGATCAGTAGTGGAGCCCAGTTGGGGTCGATCGGGGACCTTGTCGCATTTGGGGTTCTTCTTTTATTTTGGTTCCGTATTCGGACCTTGTGTGTATCTGGTCGATGTAATGCTTTATTCATGTATTTGTGTGAAGTGGCGATTGTAAGCCAACTATGTATCTTTTCCCTTATTGTATTACATGGGTTGTTTGCGAAAATTACCTCACTTGCGACATTGCTTTCAATGCGGTTATGCCTCTAAGTCGTGCTTCGACACGTGGGAGATATAGCCGCATCGAGGGCGTTACAGATCCGTCCAGTCTCCTCCTCAAATTTTTGGAAGAATTCTGCAGAGTCAAGGAGTTAGTGAGTCGAGTGGTTGGGACTAACTTGCGAACAGTCAGGTTAGAAGAGGTACCTTCGAGCATGAGGAAGAGTTTCTTGGCGAGAGCTTTTAGATAAGCATCGAAATCGTTCCTCCTGCGAGTCACACTTTCCAGCTTCTCATTCAGAGCCACCTTATCCTTCTTCAGACGAGTTGCTTCTCGGCTGGATTCAGTAAGAGAGGACTTCATCTTGCTTACTTCTTCTTCCAGCACTCCGACTGAAGCCAGCTTCTGGTCAGCAAGGGCAGTCTTATCTTGATCCTCCTTCTGCGCAGCTACAAGGTCCAAGTCCTTCTTCTCCAGAGCCAACCTCATTTTCTCTACAAAATAAGCAGTTGGATCAAAAAAGAGATCGAAGAAATATTTTAAAGGACGATCGACGTGAGCAGTCGACAGGAAGTTACCTTCCATACCAGCAACTTCATCTTGAGCCTTCTTCAATTTTTGTTGGGCCAGCTCCAGGTCAAGGTTGAGTTGCCTCTGCTTTTCCTCAAATTCGGCGAACTTGGAAATGAGAGTACAAGATTTCTATAAAGGGTAAAGATATATCAATCTACAAGATGAAAGATTATTTGCTTCCGAGTGAATAAAACTTCAAAGTTTACTCAGACCCCAGCCGACTGCCCGCAGTCGACCGTGGTCTCGGGGACTACACCCAGCGGGTACACTTGGCGTGCCCCCACTGGTTCAGATTCCACTCGGCCAGTCTGCCCGGGTCGAGTAAAAAAAGAAGAGAAGAACTATTCAGACCCCGGCCGACTGCCAGTAGTCGACCGCGGTCTCGGGGACTACACCCAGTGGGTGCACTTGACGTGCCCCCAATGGTTCAGATCCCACTCGGCCGGTCCGCCCGGGTCGAGTGGAAGAAAGGAAAGTGAAAGAAGTACTCAGACCCCAGCTGACTGCCCGCAGTCGACTGCGGTCTCGGGGACTACACCCAGTGGGTGCACTTAGCATGCCCCCACCGGTTCAGATCCCACTCGACCAGACCGAGTGGAAGGGTGCAAATACTAAAGACTATGAAACACCCGGTGGGTGTACAGATTCGACGCAAACAATAAGATATTTTATGAAGGAAAATATTTCAGGTAGCATATCCTAATAGAATAAGAACAGTCGAAAATCAATTTACCTGGACATTGGCCTGAAGAGCCATGCTGGCACCATGAGCAGCCTGGCGGTTGTCGTGCACCGTCTTCATCCGCTCCATCATTACGCCAGCCTGACGGATAGCCTCCGCAGCGGCGTCTGACTGGCTTTCTGGAACATGATAGCTGGTGAAGAAGGGGACAAACGGCCCAGATACGGCAGCTTGGAGCTCCGAGGCATGAGGTTGGATGGCTGAAGGAAACACTGCTACAGTCGACGGTGCGGGGCGGTCACTCGACAATGGAACAACAAAAGTTACAGAGGCTCCAACTGCATCTTCAGGCTGCAGGACTGTTGGTCCTGTCGCCAGTTCCGGCTGAGATATCTTGCCAGCTTCTACTTTTTTGTTCCTTTTGGGCCTCGAGGCCACATCTTCATCATCATCCGGAAGCTCGATAATGTTGAGTGGGACTGCAAAAAATCTGTCGACCCCAAGTGAATCACCAGAAGTTAGTCGACCTAATAATCAAGAACAAGATCACGAGAATTGTACCTGGGTTGGAGGTAACTACGTCTTCCATTTCCTCATCTCGGTATTGGCGGGAGGAAGTTGCAGAGGTGGCAGCACTGCAAATGTCAACATTTAGTCGGGTAAGTTTTGTTACTCGAGTCGACCAGAAGATCAGGTTAGATGGTTACCCAGAGATGGTGGGGATGGTCACTTTGATTTTGGGCAAAGCCTTCGGTGGTTTGGTGGATGCAGCCTTCAGTGGTTTCGGCGCTGGAGGCGGCGCAGTCTTGGGATGCTTCGGTGCCTTCTCAGTCGGCACTGCAGAAGATGTCCGAGGGCGCTTTGAAGACTGACTAGCTGGGGCGGCCACCAGGTCAGGAGCGCTTGCCGGGTCGTGAGTGTGCTTGGACCTCCTTTCTCTGCGAGGAGGCGAGTCGACTTCTTCTCCATCGCTCGAGTCGTCCCTCTCGTCCTCCTTTTCATCCGAGTGCAACTCGCCACTCTGGCCTCCGCTCGCTTCTACCTCGGGATCCCGCTCCTGCTCTCCGTTGGGCATGGAATACATATCAACAAGGGCCTGAAAACAATGAACAAAAGGAAAACAGTCAGTCGTCAGCAAGTTGTCACGTGGTTAATCAAGAAAACACTCAACAATGCAGGATCATACCTGTTCCGACTTGCGAAAATGGTTGAATGGAATCACCCTCCTGGACCCCATGGGGTTATCCTTGTTGCCAGTAATGCCCTTCAGCCACTGCTCTAATGTATCCTCGCTGACATCCTCCGAATGCATCCGAGTGGAATCCTCTATTCCCGAGTACATCCACATAGGGTGGTCACGAGCTTGGAGTGGTTGGATACGTCGACTGAGGAAGACCTCCAGAAGGTCCATACAAGTCACTCAGTCGCGGACGAGTTGGACCACCCGCTCGACCAGTGCCTTCACCTGCGCCTTCTCCTCTGGGACCACTCTCATGGGGGAGGGTTTCGATACTCAGGCCATGGAAAAGGGGGAAGTCCAGTCGACTGGCCTGGAGTCGGCTGGTCCTTGCAGTAGAACCAGGTCGACTGCCAACCCCGTACTGACTCGGGAAGGATCATGGCTGGGAAAGTGCTCTTGTTCCTCATCTGGATTCCAAGACCTCCGCACATCTGGATCACCTGCATCCTCTCATCACTCGGGTTGGCCTTCACTACAAAAAAATACACTTCCGTGATGATACGTGTTTGTCACAGTACGTCGTGTTTTTTGTCATGCATGTACATCCATGACAAATTTATGACAGAATCAAGATAGTCATACATGTGCTGTCGTAGAAGTGTTCCATGACATTACCAAAATTATCATCACAGAAGTGTCCACTTCCATGACAACAAATCGCGCGTCACAGAAGTGCTTTCGTCAATGGTGACTGACACGTGGCATCCACCGTAATGGAACGCTGTTAAGCTATCGGGTCGGGTTTTGGATCCGATAACCCGTTAACAGCCCCGACCAATGGGAAATTTCCACGTGTAAAATTCTTATTGGCCGGACGAAACACGTGTCAGCTCGTTAGTGGGTCAGATAGGCGCCTATGATACGTCGACACGTGACATGGCCCAACAGAGGCACATTCCTGTGAAAAGGCTGGCCCGTTTGACTTGGTCAAAAGGTGGCGGGCCGGCCCATGTAAATCCTGTTAACGGCCTGTTCGCATATAGCCCATTTACAGCCCGCTAACCCAAGGCCCATTACGCCCTATCTGAATTAGGCCCAGTAGCATCATTTGGGCCATCCAATATGATTCCAGCCCGTTTTCACTTCTGGCCCATGTATGGCCCATGACGTCTTTCAGCCCATATGAGGCCCTATGTAACTCTTGGCCTATTAACGACCCGTGGTGAAAATGGCCCGTAATGAACAGTGTATCACTTTACACGCATTAACGGCCTGTGGTGAAACTGGCCCGTAATGAACAGTGTATCACTTTATACCCATTAACGGCCCATTATTCCGTTGGGCCGTTTCCAGCCCATGTTATCTTCTGGCCTTCTCAGAGCCCATTTATTCTTGGGCTCATTTCCACCATTCGTTTACTTACGGCCCGTTACTGTCATTTTCTGCTTGTGGGCCAAATTCAGCCTATGGTTACAGTCGGCCCGTTTGTGGTCCGTTAATACGTTGGGCCATTTTCATAGCATCATCAAATATGACCTATTAACGATGGCCCCTTACGGTCGGCCCATGAACGGACGATTCTAACTCTAGCCCGTTTACGGCCATAATGCGGCTTATTATTGGCCCATATTTGGCCAATCGATCATATGGCCCATATAAGGCCCATTGATGATACGGCCCGTAGAAGGCCCATTGTTTCTACGGCCCGTAGAAGGCCTACTATTTCTATGACCCGTAGAAGGCCCACTGTTTCTAGGGCCCAGTAGGAGGCCCAGTGTCACTATAGTAAATATTAGCCCATGGTTATTGTGGCCTAGTTTTAAAAAATAGGTTATTGCAGCCACTAGTTAACCGCGGAAAAAGAACTGCAACGACTACAAGAAAACAAATAAACAAGACAACTAGGAAATAAATATGCAAGCAACTAATGCTAGGCTATCACGGCTATTACACATATTACATCCACTGGGCACCAAAGTTCGCCACCAGTGCAAATATAGGGAACAAAGCAGCATATCTTATACACTGGCCGTCAAAATTGGCCACGAGTGCAAATAAACGCGGCAGCAAAACAAGAGCATAACTGAAACAACTGCAGAAGAGCTCAAGAAACGTTATCCTGGGTATCCACCATGCTGGCAATAAGCTTAGCAAGCTGATTAGCTTTATGCTGTTTGGCGCTAAAATCCTCCAATGCTTGCTGTTGCACGAGAAAGTATGCATCTGAATGCTCCAGGAACTTCCGCAGTCCTTGCGCTTCTTGTCGCAGCACAGCTGATCGATGTCTTTCAGCTTGTAGTTGAGACTCAAGAAACCGAACTGATTCAGACAGTGAGTTTGAATAGCTTGTGCAAGCGGTAGTGGCCAGTAACTCCAACACTAAACCAAGACAGGATGTGTCACTATCCTGAACCTTATCTGCATTACTTCCTTTACCGTTGCTTAATAAGGCACTCTTCCCCAATATTCTGTCAGCATTCTAAAAGAAGAAACAAGCATACACATAACAAGTTTAGCATGAACTAGTATATGAAACTCATTTCAGTGAACCAGTTCATTAGTAAGGTGGACAGGATTAAACTACCAAGTCTTCTATTACCAAGTACTAGTACATAATAAAAGCATCCAACAAACATTTATCTATGTCCTACGGTAGCAATGGAATCCTAAATTAGAACAATTGTTCTTCAGGTTTAGGCACTTGTTCTACATGAACAGAGTACAGTAAGATGCAAGAATATAATACTTAAAAATAGAAAATAAGCTCATATACCTTATCACATTCTTGGTTTGGGACCAGTACAGAACAAGGTGTTCCTAGTCATCGTCCAGTAAATTTGTCTCAGGAGAACGTAAGGGAATTTGATGAGTTTCTTTGCCGGTGAAGTATGTTTTCTTCATGTAATTCCGATACTGCCACCAAGCATTCTTGAAGATAGCAGAGGTATTAGGACAGGTTACCTCATCATGAGTTTCCAAATCGGTCCTTCTCTATAAAGAAAAATGGGAAAATTTGCTGTATTATAACCATCATGGAGGTAGGATGTATGGGACGAACCAAAGTAATTGCCATGAATAATATTACTTACACATAACTCCTGGATAAACACCTGCAACTGGCATTTTCCTTCATCTTCAGTATAATATTTCCAAGATGGGAAGATAAGCACATACGCTTTAACAACATCAAATGCGATAGATGCTAAACTACGACTAGCTGGTTGTGCTTCCTCCACAGGAATAGGCGTACTAAATGGTGGAGTTGGGGTTCGCCGTGATAGTACTGGCCCTTTGGGCACTGGAGCTGCCTTATTAACTGCTCTTGTTTGGGAGCTCTGTGGTGGAGATGGTGTTGTGTCAACAGGAATTGGGTTACTATCGGCTGGGGTTGGGGTTAGATTGGGTGAAGCCGATTCTCTGTCCATCGTAGTAGGGGTACAATCTGCGAGAGTTTGGGTTATGTGTGGTAGGGCTGGTTCTTGTGCATGTACAACTGGGGTGCTATCTCCACCAAGAGGTAGCATTGTTTTATTTGAAGATCGTGTTTTTAGTCCGCTAGATACTGGCATCACCCGCTCCAATTCAAATGGCTGATAAACAGGAAACATAGTTGAATGTACAAACATTGTATGAGAGACAGATGCAATAGATAGTGTGGAAAAAAGAGGGCATGAAATAGTTGACATGTATATTGTTTAACTAAAATGGATAGCATGACATAATTTCACATATATGATGTCTATCTAAACTGGATAGCATAGCATAACATAATTCAAAGATATGTTGAATAACTAAACAGGATCGCATGACATAATTCACCTACATGTTATCTAAGTAATCAGGATCGCATCATTTAATTCACATATGTGATTTATATGCTAAATAGAGGGCATTCAATATGATGTCTGAACTAAGAACATGGTGTTGAATATTGTGTATATGATGTCTAAACTATGCAATGCTAGACACCGTATGCATGATATGAGCAGTATAACTGTGCCAAGTTAGAGCATACACCTCAGTAGGGGAATAGGATTGGTCATCTATCTCTGAATCCATCTCTAAGGAGTTATCGGGACCAAACAAGAGATCTGCTTCGACAGGTAGCACAGTCTGCTCTGAAGGCCTTGTTTCCACTCCAGATTTTTCCCTCTCCCACCCAAATGGCTGATTCACAGGAAGAGTAGTTTAATGTACAGACAGTGTCGACCTCAGCATCATTGGGTTGGTCACAGAAGCAGTTGAGGCAGAGGTGGCTGTCGGAGGTGTGGAGGAAGATCTGAGGAATCTGTAGACGGCGTCCAGGGCACTGCTCTATTGTGACGGATCGTTCTGTCGTTGGAGCAGCTCCGGTGAGCCGTAAGACGTCAAGGCTGAAGCAGCACAAGATAGACATCGTCAATATCAAGTGGGATTCTAATAGCATCTCCAATAGATGATGTAAAATGGATGTAAAATTAACATCACCAAAAACCACCTGACTACAACAGATGAGGTAAAAATTGTTGACTCTGAACTTAACTGTCGAAACTGAAATTTACTGTGGAATCTGAATGCTACTGTCGAAACTGAACGCAATAGTAGCAGAGAGGCACTTGACATGTAGTTTAGGGAGGGCCTGTAGTTCATCTTCAACCAGCACCCCCCTGAGCCGCCAGCCACCACCGGCCGAACCGCCGGCCCCAGTACCGCCTCGCCGCCCCGAAACAACTCGCCACCGCCGCCCCGGCCAGCCCTCTAGGCCCCCCACCCCCACCCTGAACCCTAAGATAGATAGTGGGGTACCTCTCCGGCGAGCCCCCGTCCCTGCTGCGGGTGGTTCTTCCTTAACTCCGGCGAGCCCCCCCAACCCCTGAAAATCGACTGACCCAAAAGTCGATTCAGTCGACTGAAGTATGGCTTAATCAGAGCAGAGCAGTAGCACGAGCAAGGGGGAGAGCAGCAGCAGCAGCTGGGTGAGCAAGCGATCGAGCGAGAGCCGGAGCAGTAGCAGCAGATCCGGCTGGTATGGACGCCGCCGCCGAAGGGGCCTCGCACTAGGGGAGAGCCACCATGGAGATGTCGCCTGTGGCGCCGGCTTCAAGGTAGCCGCTCCATGTGGGTGCGGGATGGAGCACTGTCAGCGCCGGGAGGTCGAGTTAATGAGAAGGTGCGATGAGATGAGTGTACAACCTCTTTGGTGGCGCTGACTAGGCCTCGGCTTCGTCCGAGGAGTCGGTGAGGATGTTGCGGTTCCGGTGGAGCAGGTTAAGGCGGCGCTATGGGGATGGAGCAGCCGTGATAGACTAGGCGATCGTCGGAGCAACTCCTTGGAGGTGGAGGACGGGGTGGCTGAACCGGCGGGACGGTGAAATGTTCGACGGATCCTCATCCGGGGAGGTGGACGAGGGACGTCCAGCTGTTGCGGTGGACGACGTCGTCGGGGAAGAGGCTCCGGCTGGGCAGTGGTGACGTGGCGGATGGAGCAGGGTGCGGTTTCGCGGCTGGAGCGGAGAGGTTATGGCGGCATGGGATTTCGAATGGCGAAAAGGGGGCGATGGGAGGGGGTGAAGCATGACTTAGGAACGCGCTTGTCCTAAATGTAGAGTGTGTTACAAAAGTACCCCCACCGATTTGAACTAGAGGCCCTTTCAGCTCAGGGTTAGAAGGGGGATTTTACGTGTTGGGATTTGGAAGCTCGAGGTAGTTTTCGTGCGCGTTGTAATTTCAGGATAGCAAGGCGCGGGTTGTGAAGGCGCTAGTTTTGGGAGCACAATATCTGAATTTTCGGGATATAACAAGACGCGGGTTGAATTTTAGGGACAAGCCTAACGTGTAGTAATATTCTACCTGTATGCAAGGTTGGAAAAAGCGGTAGGCGTAAGCAAGGCGATTAGCCTTCTCCTAGTGCCTAGGCGATGCCTAAGATCCCTAGGCGCGGCCTAGGCGGTAATATTTTTTTTACTCGTAGTGTATTTGCGATTATTATATGGGTGTTGATATTAGTTTAGGCCATATAAATAAGTTAATTACCGTCCACTGCCATTGGAATATAACCTGTTTGGCATATCAGTACAGTATGTGGCATGGTTTCTTGCTTGGGTAGGCAATTCCTTGCTTGCCCGGCCTAGACCTCCATTTATGCCCTAGGCGAGGCGTTTGGCCATTGCCTAGCGCCTAGGCGTTCCTAAGCACCTCCTAGGCACTGCCTTTTCCAACAGAGCCTGTATGTACCAAATCAATTTGCACTTCCCTCCACCAAAAAGAAAACGAAAAAAATAAAACTATTCACACCACACAAAGAGAGAGTCTTGCCCCGTTTTACTATACAAATGCTATTCAAAGCTACTCCCTCCTTCCATCTATATACGGCCTAATGTGTTTTTTGATGCTAACTTTGACCAAATATTAGAGCAATGATATATTACATGCAACTTACACAAAGCACACCATTAAATTCATCTGTGAAAGGTTCTTTCAATGATATAATTTTCACATTGTGCATGTCATATACTATTAATCTGGTCAATAGTCAAAGGCGGTCTTAAAAATCTCATTACGCCCTATATAGATGGAAGGAGGGAGTATGAATCCATGTTATGTCCGATTAAATTTGTTTGCTTGCTGTATAATGCATGTAACCTACTCATACCAACATTTTAGTGCATTCCAAATGTCTATACTACTGCTACAATTCGAACTAAATTTGAATTCGTTTCTCTATTTCAATAAGAATCTACAATCATGATTGTTGCCAACTTCAACCATCATAGTTTCCTGGCTATCCGCCAGATATAAATCAGACGGCCTATAATGGAGGATGGCAGGCACACCATCATCAACAACTCCGTTTTTATAAGAGTAGAGATAAAATATATTAAATGTAGTATACCATGTTGATAACCACGCAATGTGTATCACCGTTATATATATTCACACATTCGTCGGTTTGAAACACTATGATAAATTCTTCAAATATCTGAATTCACTTTTTATAATGAAGTATATATGATATCTATTCGTCTTTTACACCCACACAACCCTCTTATCTTTGTAGCTAGCGCTAACTTTCTCTTGTGCATGCACACGCCCGCATCCCTCTCACCCTCCCTCAGCATTCTCTAGCTCCATCGCGCAAATTCGTATTTTGACTTTAGGTCGTTCACCCAGGGTGTGTGTAGGCCCCCCAGCTCCTTCTTTACGACACACATCGATCGATATGCCTCTCTAGCCAGGTGTGCCTAGAACAAACACAAGCTTCCCCTCTTCTCTTGTCACCGTCCATGCCTCACGCCCACCACTCTTTTCATCGTTCTAGTACTCGCACACTCCTCCCCCTCGATATAGTATGCCTCTCGTACCACCTCCTACATGCATCACTAATACGTCTGCTTACCACAGCCACATCATCCCTTCATCATTCGTGCATGCCTCATGACCCGTCTCTCACACGCACGTGCACATACAACAAGCAGCCATCTCCTCTCTTATTGATATTGCGGGCGTGCCCTCCGTTTGCCTAGCAAGCCTATCCCACCATTTGTTAGAAGCTACTCCACTACCACCCTCTCCAACACTCTAGCACTGTCTCTCTCCCAACCTTATTCATCTCCTGCACATATGCATGGATGCCAATCGATCTCCCTTAATACATGAGGCGGATCGATCTCCTTAATACATGAGTTAGGCCTCTCTCCTCCTCCACACATATACCAGCCATTGTACCTCTATAGTTAATTGGGCCTCCCTCTTCCCCCACCTCACACTGATAGTCGAGCGATGCAAGTAGGTATCCATGCCACAGAGACAAACTGCACAGGTCCCATCTCACGTTCCAGTAGGCTAGCCACTCTATATCTTTGACGTGGGCACACACAAATTCGATGGCACTCTTTATCGATCGCGCGCGCGCACACACACACACACACATCATCCCTCTCTTCGATTCTATGGACACCTCAAGCCAATGATACCTCCACTCTCTTCTCGTGGATTGCCCCCTCTATATATATGCTATATCCAAGACTCTATTTCACACACATTGCATATGTTAAATTTTTTGATTGACCCCCCCCCCCCAAAAAACACTCAAGAACCCACACACTATCTCTCTCTAGGTTTGTATCTCTCTCACACAACCCCACGTAGGTGGTGTACGTATACAAGAAGAGAATAGGTGCACCGTGCATGTACTCACGCTTCGTGCCCAGCCACACCCGCGCGGGTACATGGCGGAGCTCATTTCTCCGCAGAAGTTGAATTTGTTTTTGAAACATCATGTTGCCAGAGACTCGAAAACTTATCTGCCCATTAGTGACTTGTCTGGGCGGTGGATTTTAGTTTGTACGATAATGCTGCATCCACCTAAAGTAACGAAAGTTCTTACGTAAACTTCCTAGTAATTCCCTCTTCGTAGGTGCAGCATTACTCCTAACATTTGTAATATCAGTTTGAAACTTGTAATATTGCCGTGTCTTATTCTTGCATTTTCAAAATCCTGCAAATCAAACAGGTCCTGAGTTGGTGATGATGTTGTGCCTCCCATCTTTCACAAATAGCCGTCAGATCTAGATCTGACGCATACAAACCAAGCTTCTCCATTTTTGACAAAAAGATGCCCGCACTTGTTCCCTATTTACAAACAACTCCTTGTCTCTCACAATCTAGGAGTAGAAGGCCGTGGAAAAATCTGGCGCGAAGGCAGCTGCCTGAGCTGTCCACCCCCAATCTTGGTGTTCCGTGCAATGCACGGGCATCTACGCATGGGAAATTATGTCGAACAGGGCTAGTTGTAAGCAGGCTAGCTCTACAGCCATGATCATAGTGACTGCAGACGGTGAGGCTGACTATGGTATCCCAAACACGGCGCCTATACTCAGGTGTCATCTCCGGCGCAGGGTCTTTTGTCACTTCACTGTGAGGAGCAGCACGTAATAATTTGACCAACGGGTAGTATAGTGCTAGTACTCCTACTACTACATTGGTAGTACTACTACTAGTACTAGTAGCACCACCGTCTAGATTTAGGAGTACTACCACCTCCACCGGCACCGAGGAACGTCTCCAGGTAGTATTGCTTGAGGCCGCCAGGGCGAGGGGCCGCTTGGACGACAGCTTCGTCTCCTTGTTCGACGAGGTCCTCGTCGATTTCCTCGACAAGTTCACCGTCGTCAAGAAGCTTGCGGACGACTTTGACGTAAGCCGCCAGCCGATGCGCCCAGGCTCTGCGATGCCCGCCACCCTCAACAGCCACTATGGTAACAACCTCTTCGACGCACTGGTGGCCCTGCGACTGCTCGCCGTCGCGCCGGAAAATGTCCACCTCGAGCTCGCGCTCGCCGCGCAGCGCCTGGCGCAGCAAGACACCATCGACATAATCATCCACGTCTACACGCAAATCGTCCACAAGGATTACTACATGCAAGAGGAGGACGATAGGACGCTGGCCTTCTTGGAGCGCAGGGCAACCTTGGACGACACTATTCAGAAGCACGTTGAGCTCGACGCCAACGCCGCTGCTCCTCACACGTCGGTTGGTGACCCGGCGCACTAGGGCGTGAGGATGTCATTGAACATTGATGGATCTGTATGTATTTTTATCTTTCTGTCAAATCCATGTAGTAGTATATGATACTACAGTAATTATTTTACCTTTCGCATCAACTTCATAATTTTCGTACGTACTCCATGCATGAACGGCACCAGAACCAAACCTCTCATTACTCTAGGCAAAATCGTTATTTTCTATCTATTGGTCGCGCCATGGAGCAGAACCAAATTTTACAAGTTACGAGTTCAAAAGGAAAAGCCTGCCGTGTTCGCGTCGCACCCCCACACGGTTGGTCCGGCACGCCGCTCAAGCGGGAATGCGTGCGCTGTTGCATTTTCACTTACAAGTGGGACCGCAATTGAGCAAACCGACTATCGGCAAACCCCCACCCCGCCCACTGCGCGATGGCTGAGAAAACATGAGGGAGAAGAGATGGTTGTAGCATGGACTCCAAGAAAATTGGTGTCGGATGGGACTCGTGTGGGTGGCGTGTGCCATACTGCTAGACGTGAATACTACTGAGTTATGGCCCATGCCACCCCACTATATCGAGCCTATATCGAGGTATGTAGAACAGATTTCCTGCAGTCCGTGCTCAGCGTTCCTCTATCTCTCTTCTCAGCCAGCCAGCGGATGCGCGGAGCCCATCGTCTGTTTGCTCACATGCGGCCCCACATGTCAGTGAAAACGCAAGAGGACCCACTAAACCTGCACATCTTTCACCTCGACGTGCTGGTGATGAAAAACAAATCCAATAAAGATCTTCGGTGGCCGCTTTTGGAGTTACTCAAGAGTAGTAAGATTCTATTTATAGTTTAACCCAAGATGCACATCTCATGGCTTCAACTACCACTCTATTTTCTTTCATGACACGACCTGGATGCTGGATGTCCCACGTGTTGGCAAAAGGAGGAGGAACCCGACCAAATCTTCGGTACTGCTCTCGGATGAGATTAGTGCACTTGTTGATACTCCTACTAGAATAGAGGCTAGACATGAGACTAGATGTGAGGAAGCAACGTCTACTTCTTTACACTCGAAGAAGAAAGAAGCACGCAAGATCGAGCCTCCGCAGATCAACAATGAATGCATCAAGAAGGCACTTATCCAACTTACAGGAGTAGTAAATTGTATTCTTGTGGTTCTTGTTTTCTTTGGTCTTTCTTTTCTAGTCAAAATTATTGTTGGAGTTCATGCAAAATGGAGGTCCGTTTGGGGTCGTGCGTTGGAGTTGGCCTTACAAGTGGGACCGTAGTTAAGGAAACCGACTATTGGCAAACCCCCACCTCACTCGCCGCGCGATGGCTGAAGTTAGAGAAACGACAAGGTTGAAGAGATTTCTCTAGCACGGACTCCCAGAAATAATATGGTGTCAGATGGATGTCGTGGTGGTGGCGTGTGCCGTACTCCTGGACATGAATGCTTGTTCTGGCCCATGCCACCCTACTACTCCTACTACTTACTCCTACTAGTATATAGTATACTAGTATCGGGGATTCGAGGTGCTGGTTACGTACAACGAACACATTAACATATGGCTACAGTAAAAACACCCGCCCAACGCGCGAAGCATGTGAAGCTAGTACAAATTTAGAGAAGCGTCTCGAAAGCCATTCATAAATTTAGTAAGATTATCACAGGCATATCATTTTATTACATACAACAGGTCATCAACCCACATCGACAACGAGGATACATTATAAATACTAAAGTTTTCACCACACAACAAATAACAAGCCATGAAATGAACTTCAACTCAACCATTCCGCGGCGTTGGAAACTCTTGCTTTGCACCACAAGTGATTCTCTGGGACGGGCCATCTGTTGTCGATCTAGAGACCAATGCAGGACCGATCATACAGGCTGAAGCGGCCTACTATATCAGTACGAGGGTAGGAAACCACCCAAATGTCCGAGGTATAGACGCAGTTGCTTCTCATAAATGTGTCAACAACAGTTGGACCGCCTTTCACCATCATCGGATAGTTTTGTCCAAGGAAGACCAAGTTTTCTCCAAGACTATCAATTCTGTGCCAGGGAGAAGGAGTTGGCTCTAGCACACTAGTATCCATCCCGAATACCATGCAACGGGTGTTGGAATAGGTCCGGAGAGTGCGACCATGGGAGACACCTGCTTCCTTAGCAGTAACATCATCAGTGGGCTGTATACACACAAGAAGAGGTGATCCATCGGAATTAGTTGCCAGGCGCCACAGAGTATATCGGCGCTGCTCGTGATCATCACAGTCGGCATCTCCCCCTTGGTTATAAAAATTTTCAAGTATAGGTGGTGGGATGTTCACAGGACCTTGGAAACACAAGAAGAAGGTTAATTAGTAAAGGGAAACTTGCTAACCCGCTTGCATGTGGATGAAACAATTATAATTACGGTGGAAGACAAACGTACCAAAACTACTAGGATGCCATGCAAAAATAGTGCCACGAGTGGTGGCATCAAACACAAGGCCCTCGTATTGAATTGCATCACAGTACTCATCTGTGTACAGAAACTGATTTTTGAGCAATATCCATCGAGTCGAACCATGAAGGACGGCAACAAGCTTGTCGAAGATAGCAACAACTTGATAGTTGTTGTAATTCCAAGAGAGGTTTCAAATTGCTATCTTCCGTAGAAGACAGTCACCATGATCATATTTGAACGTGCGTACATTACCAGTGTGCTCAACCTCCGGGCAGTGTGCTGAGATTTTGGGAAGTGGAACCCGGTGACGAGTGTACACATTCACAAGTTCCCACTCGTAGTTGGACCCAATGTAAACAACCCAATTTCCATTTGCGCCCGCCCAAGCCTTGCCCTCAAGCGATGGCATCTTAACATCATACGTATCATTATCAAGCGGCATCAACTGCACAGGGCGAGGCCTCCGTCGTGCCGGCGCCAGTCATCAGGGTCACGGCGAAGAAGATAGGGGAGATCAAACCGCTCCTTGACTCTTGGGTTCTTTTTAATGATGTTATTAGTTGAGTCGAGAATGGGCTTGAACGAACCTGCCATGCTAGCTGAGGTGATGACGTCGCACCGATCAATGAGTTCCTCCACCACGTCATCTTTCAGATCGGGGCAAGAATAACGGGGTCGTTTCCGGCCTGTTCCCTCCATGGAGAAGACGATCGAACAATGGCAGAAGAAAGGGTTGAAGGGCTGAAGGAAAATGGAGGAGGGAGAGGAAGAGCGTGCGATAGCAGTTCCAAATCGAGAGGGAAAGGCGAAGAGTCGGTGGACGGTTGCGAGTTTGCCACGGTTCACGAAGAGGCGCCCCGGCCTACACGTCCGTTCGGAAATACTCCTACTACTCGCCGTCGTCTCACTGATATGTTGGAACGGGACCACATGTCAACGAAACATGGTGTGTAATTTCTCGTGCAAAATGCGATCTGGCCGCGTTGGCCCGAGGTGCCGCATTAGTTATCGACCTTTATTTTTTTAATGGCGTGCCGATCAGTTTTGAAGCACGACTAACTGGTACTGTACGTGGAGAGGATGACAGCAGGGACCCGCCAAGGTCATGGCAGTACGCAAGCAAGTGCCTCCTTATTTCAAGCCAATAAAAAATGGCTCCTCCTAGTGGATTTCTGACATCTGGGTCCCATGCCATTGTCAACGTAGTCAATAAACGAGAGAATTGCACAACGAGCGGCTGACACCAGGGACCCAGCAGCTCGCCCAGTTATTTTTGTTTTGGGTTAATTTGATAAATGCCACTCCAAATCTGGTGTATCCGAGAAATGCCACTGCAATTTCCAAACTTTGAAAAATGCCATTTCATGCCATTTCTAGTGGCATTTTTC
This sequence comes from Triticum aestivum, assembly GCF_018294505.1. Taxonomy (NCBI): domain Eukaryota; kingdom Viridiplantae; phylum Streptophyta; class Magnoliopsida; order Poales; family Poaceae; genus Triticum; species Triticum aestivum. The sequence continues at coordinate 379,803,134 of NC_057794.1, forward strand.
GAAGTCTGGAGTGGCGTTTTTCAAAGTTTGCAAACTGCAGTGGCGTTTTTCAAAGTTTGCAAAAATTGCAGTGGCATTTTTCAAAGTTTGGAAATTGCAGTGGCATTTTTATGAATCGCCATAATTGGAGTGGCATTTATCTAATTTGTTTTTGAGACATAAGCAGGGTGTCAACTGGGCTGTACGGGACACTCTGGCATGTCTAGACAGCCTTTTCTTTTATGTTTACCACAGACCAGCCCAGTTGTTGTTTTTCTTTCTGAAAATGGCTAGCCCAGTTCTTTTGTGATTTGTCAAGTAAGTCGCTTTATCAGGCCTGCTGGGCTGCAAATCTTTCAAGACGAGGAGAGCTTCATTCGGCTGGCCGAGAAAATGGCCAATCAGTAATGAGAAATGGGTTGTACATTTTTAAAACACATCAAACCGGCAATTATTTCCAAATATCTTAATTTCATTTCGAGATTTTAAATTGCATTGATTTTTATGCGTGGACAATTTATTGGATTTTATATTGATATACATTTATTTTTAAAATCTGTCTGAATGTGACTCGAAATTTCGGGATTAAAAACACTTCAGACCGCATCGACATATGCAAAATTTCGTATAATTTTTTAACCGTGGCCATAATATGGGCTGTAATGCTAACATAAAGAATATGGGATCCAAAAAAACCGTAAGAATTAGCAAATGGGCTGTAAATGATTTGAAATAATGGCAGATGGGCTGTATGCTGTTTCCCACAGATTTGAGGCTTTCCACAGATGGCCTGTATACTGTTGGATGTCCATCCAATGGCCGTCGTGCCTCTTCAATATCTGCTCTTCCTGCTCTAGCCGCTCAAACAAGCACCGGCAGGACTGCCTGCTCCCTCCTCCCCGCGGCCGGCTGTGCTGCCTCACAGGCCTCACCGCCCCATCGTACTCCCATCGCTGGCCTAGCCATCCCTCTACTCACCCACACCTGCTGTTATTCTCCTGCAACGGCAGACGAACTAGTAAACCCTCATACAGTCGTACTCCCCTCCACGTGGGAAACAAAAACAACGGTCGAGTCTTCCCTGCCTCCGTGTCGTTCCCTTCCTAGGCCTCGCCGTCGTCCACCGCCCTGGTGCTCTCGGCGTGGCGTGGTCAGCATGGTCAAAGACCGACATGCATCTGAAGAGGACTATACGTGGAGAGCCTGATAGGTGGGTCCATGGCCTCAAGCAAGGAAATGCCTCCTTATTGCACGCAAAATAATGATTTCCTCCACTTGACATCTGGAACCCACCGAAACGACCTCTGTATTTCGTGAAAAAAACGTTACCGCCGCTGACAGCTTGGACCCACCAACTATATCTTCGCACGCAAGGAAGTGCCTCCTTATTATGCACAAAAAAAATTAATACTCCGCCTGCTAGCTGGGACCCAGTATAGTGGGCCTACTAAGTTGACGAGGACGAAGGGCTTTGTCAACTTAGTCAGTATGCATGATTCTAGCTCGACTGACCGTATGATGTCCATCCAACGGCCGTAGTGCTTCTTCAACCTCTGGTCTTCTTGCTCCAGCCGCCCAAAGCAGCGCCGGTCGTGCCGCCTCCTCCTGCCTCCCGTGGCCAGCTGTGCTGCAGCGGAGGCCTCACCGCCCCCATACTACTCCCACCGCTGGCCAGGCCATCCCTCCACTCCACTCACCCACACCCCCTGTTATTCTGCGGCGACGGCAGCGCAGCCGAACCAGTGAACCCTCATACTCCTCTCCGCGTGGGCATCCACTGCCGCGTCTTCCCCGGCTCCACGTCGTCCCCTTCCTAGGCCTCGCCGTCATCCATCGCCATGGTGCTGTCGGCGCGGCATGGTCAATGTGGTCAACGACCGAATTCCATCGGAAGAATACTGTACGTGGAGAGGCTGAGAGCTGGGTCCAAGGCAGCCGCAAGGAAGTGCCTCCTTATTACGCGGAAAATAATTTTTCCTCCACCTCACAGAAGGGACCCACCGGACGCCCACCAGTATATCATGAATAAAACGTTGGCCCCTGACTGCTGGGACCCACCCGACGGGCCACCATATTTCGCGAAAAAATGTTCCCCCTGCTATCAGCTCGGACCCACCGGAAGTGCCTACTTATTACGCACAAAAAAATGAATACCCCTGCTAGCTGGGACCCACCTTAGTGGCAGGCTGACTTGTGGGCCTACTAAGTTGACGTGGACGGAGGGCTTTGTCAACTTAGTCAATATGCACGATTCTAGCTCTAGTGACCGTACGATGTCCATCCAACGGCCGTAGTGCTTCTTCAACCTGTGGTGTTCTTGCTCCAGCCGCCCAAACCAGCGCCGGTCGTGCCTCGTGCTCCTGCCTCCCGTGGCTGGCTGCGATGCGGCGGAGGCCTCACCGCCCCTACTACTCCCACCGCTGGCAAGGCCATCCCTCTACTCACCCACACCCCCTGTTATTCTGCGGCGACGGCAGCCTCACACCGCAGCGAACCAGTGAACCCTCGTACTCCTCTACGCGTGGGAACCCACTGTCGCGTCTTCCCCGGCTCCGCGTCGTCCCCTTCCTAGGCCTCGCCGTCGTCCACCGCCCTAGTGCTCTCGGCGTGGCGTGGTCAAGGAACGGCTTCCATCGGACATGGACTGTACGTGGAGAGGCTGACAGCTGGGTCCACAGCCGCAGCAAGGAAGTGCCTGCTTATTACGTGCAAAATAATTATTCCTCCACCTGACAGCGGGGACCCACCAGACGGGCCACCAGTATTTTGCGAAAAAAATCGTTTCCCCCTGACTGTTGGGACCCACCGGACGGGCCACCGTATTTTGCCAAAAAAACGTCCCGCCCGCTGTCAGCTCGGACCCACCGGAAGTGCCTCCTTATTACGCACAAAAAAATTAATACTCCCCCGGCTAGCTGGGACCCACCTTGCTGGGAGGCTGACTTGTAGGCCTACTAAGTTGACGGGGACGAAGGGCTTTGTCAACTTAGTCAATATAAACGATTCTAGATCCAGTGACTGTACGATGTCCATCCAACGGCCGTAGTGCTTCTTCAACCTCTGGTCTTCTTGCTCCAGCCGCCCAAAGCAGCGCTGGTCGTGCCGCATGCTCCTGCCTGACGTGGCCGGCAGTGCTGCCGCAGAGGCCTCACCGCCCCCTACTATTCCCACCGCTGGCCAGGCCCTGCGGCGACGGCAGCCTCACACCGCAGTGAACCCTCGTAGTCCTCTCCGCGCGGGTTTCCACTGCCGCGTCGTCCCCTTCCTACGCCTCGCCGTCGTGCACCGCCATGGCGCTCTCCGCGCGGCGTGGTCAACGTGGTCAAGGAACGACTTCCATCGGAAGAGTACTGTACGTGGAGAGGCTGACAGCTGGGTCCACGGTGACAAACCAGTTTTTTTGTGATTTGCCAAGTGGCTTTGTCAGGCCTGTTGGGCTACAAATCTTTCAAGACGCGGAGAGCTTTCATTCGGCTGGCCGAGAAAATGGTCCATCAGTAATGAGAAATGGGTTGTACATTTTTAAAACACATCAAACCGGCAATTAGTTTCAAATTTAATTTTTTCATTTCAAGATTTTTAATGACATCAATTTTTATGCGTGGAGAATTTGTTGGATTTTATATTGATATACATTTATTTTTAAAATCAGTTTGAATGTTTGTCGAAATTTCGGGATTAAAAACAGTTCGGACCGCACCAAAATATAAAAAAATTCGTATAATTTTTTAACCGTTGCCACAATATGGGCTGTAATGCTAACAAAAAGAATATGGGCTCCAAAAAAACCTTAAGAATTAGCAAATGGGCTGTAAATTATTAGAAATAATGGTAGATGGGCTGTATGCTATTTTCCACAGATTTGAGGCTTTCCTAAAAAAAGGTTGATGCACAAGCACTGACTGTTGGATGTCCATCCAACGGCCATCGTGCTTCTTCAATCTCTGTTCTTCCTGCTCCTGCCGCTCAAACAAGCGTCGGCGGGACTGCCTGCTCCCTCCTCCTCATGGCCGGCTGTGCTGCCGCGCAGGCCTCGCCGCCCGACCGTACTTCCATCGCTGGCCTAGCGATCCCTCTACTCACCCACACCTGTTGTTATTCTCCAGCGACGGCAGACGAACCAGTAAACCCTCGTACAGTCGTACTCCCCTCCGCGTGGGAAACAACTACTAAGTCTTCCCAGCCTCCGTGTCATCCCCTTCCTAGGCCTTGCCATCGTCCACCGCCCTGGTGCTCTCGGCGCGGCGTGGTCAAGGAACAACTTCCATCGGACGTGGACTGTACATGGAGAGGCTGACAGCTGGGTCCACGGCCACAGCAAGGAAGTGCTTCCTGACTGCTGGGAGCCACCAGCTACATCTTCACATGCAAGGAAGTGCGTCCGGGAAAAAAACGATTCGCCCCCTGACTGTTGGGACCCACCAGCTACATCTTCACAGGCAAGGAAGTGCCTGACAGTCGGGACCCACCTGGTCGAAGCGTACGTAGTGTTGTCATTCTGGTCGCGAATGTGTACATACATACTGGTCGATGTAGAGGCACGCACGTGCCGTACGTACAACGACTAGGGTGCAAGAAAGAAAATATGGCCACGTATGTGTACATACGGGCGGGGTCTCGAACGCCTACTCGCGCATACGTACGGCCAGGGCTCGTGTACATGGCTGGGTAGGAACGGAGAAACAACGTCGTCGTCGTGTTCATGGGGAGGCAACGAAATGCGTCGTGTTCATGGGGAGGCAACGGAATGTGTCGTGTTCATGGGGAGGCAACGGAATGCGTTGTGTTCATCGGGAGGCAACGGAACGTGTGGGAGCCAACCGGCTGGGTCGGAAGGGAATGCATGATCGTGTTCATCGGGAGGGCTTGGATGGAACAGGCGATGGAAACGAGGCCTGGGATACTGCACAACGGAGGAAACGGACTTGTGTTCGACCGGCCACGTTCGAAACGGGATCCTGTTCATCGGGAGGGGTCTGGCGTACCGCAAAACGGAGGAAACGGACCTCCTACAGTCGAAACGGGGGTCCTATTGATCGGGAGGGGTGTGGCGTACCGCAAAACGGACGAAACGGACTTGCGTTGGAGCGCTACGGTCGAAATGGGGGTCCTGTTCATCGGGAGGGGTGTGGCATACCACAAAACGGGAATCCACATGATACTGTTCATCTCCACGTCGACCCCCTCCAGCCTCCACAAGCTACTGTTCATCCACTGTCGACCTCCTCCAGCCTCCACCTGTGACTGTTCATCCACGGGCTCCTGTTCATCCAGCCTCCACCGCGCGCTACTCCACCGGCTACTGTTCAACCAGCCCTCTGCACGGGCTCCTGTTCAACCACCCCTCCATGGGTTACTGTTCATCCTGCCCTCCACCGTCTACTGTTCATCCTGCCCTCCACGGGGTGGTCCTGTTCATCCAGCCCTCCACAAGGTCCTGTTCATCCAGCCCCAACCGACTCGATCGATCGGGGTCCTGTTCATCCAGAGGCAACACCACGGGGTCCTGTTCATCCACCCCCGTCGGGAACTGTTCACCCCCCCCCCCCCCGCAACGCTCACTGTTCATCCAGAGGCAGCATCGATCGGCTTCTGTTAGCATCAGTAGCGAAGGAATCGATCAATCGGATTCAGTTAACAGCCATCGATCTATCGCTCGGGTTCAGTAACGCGTAGTATGCAGTGCAATCGCTCGGGTTCAGTTAGAGCCCAACGCCTCGCTCGGGTTCAGTTAGAGCCAACGCCTCGCACACATGCGCGTACGTGTACAATAGAAACGCACATCGCTCGGCCCCCGACCTCCCACAGTAACCAGGAACTCCCCAAAAATTTCCTCGCCCTCGCTTCTACCACGGTTTTTTCCGTCATGGACGGCCCAAAGAATATCATGCAGCTGCGTCTCCAGCCCGCCCAGGACGAAAAGCCCATTTTCTATCATGATTTTTTGTCATAGAAGTAGGAGCCCACCACATCTATGTTGATACCGGGTTTTGTCCCAATTATCGTCATAGAAGTGTCATATGTATGGCAGAAAAAAATTCCGTTCGGCCCAAAATGTCACGGATGTGTCTTTTTTTGTAGTGCTTCTTGAACATCTGAGAATGACACATGAATATGTGCTTGAAGAGACCCCAGTGTGGTCGACAACCTAGGAAGTTCTCGCACATGGACACAAAGGCAGCAAGATACACGATGGTGTTTCGAGAAAAGTGGTGGAGTTGAGCCCCGAAGAAGTTCAAGAAACCTCGAAAGAAAGGATGGGGAGGCAAAGAAAACCCGTGGTCGACATGAGTGGCAAGGAGAACACACTCACCCTCCTGCGGCTGCGACTCAGTCTTGTTCCCCGAGAGCCACGCCGATTCATGGGGGATCAGTCCCCCCTCAACTAGGTCATCGATGTCATCTTGGCTGATTGTCGAGCGGATCCAGTCGCCTTGGATCCAGCCAAGCGGCAGGCCGGACCTCGAGGAAGATCCGCCTCGGCTGGTCTTCTTCCCTTTTGCCTTCGTCGTCGCCTTCTTCACACGCTCCAACACCACTGTCTTCTCCTTCCCCATGGCAGCGGATCGAGTTCGAGGAGGGCGACGATGCTGAGAGTGGAGGCAGATGCGGTGAAGAAAACAGAGGAGGAAGGTAACAATGAGAACACACTGTGCGAAAATCCCCATCCAACGCCTTATATGACGACATTTCCGAGTGGCTGACTCGTGGGCCCAGGCGATCCGATCAAATCCCGCAACAGTCGCACGCGCGATACGTGGCGAAAAAGGTGGCGCGGAGACCGAGTCAGCCTGCCTAATCCGCCCAGATTACTGCGGCCTCCCTCGTCCAGCGCGCTTCCAAAAATTCGAATCCCGTGAAATCTGCAGACAGTAAAGCAATCCGTCAGACGGAAGATTTTTTCCATAACAACACTCGAAGCTCAACAATAAAAGTTCATTCGACAAAACCAAGAATGGATCAAGGCGACTAAACAAGCAGTTGAAGTCATCTTGAATGTTCATTCGACCTGTGGACAAGACATTCCCGAGGCGCAAAGGCTGAATGGGAGAGGTTATCAACTCCCTCTCCACTCGGACCCGGAACCATTCGGGGGCTAATGATGTGGTTATGTACCTAGAGTAGGGTCATAGGCCTGACTTAGACACCTCCCCCTAGGACATCACCCTAAAGCCAGAATCATTCAAAGGGTACCATTATCCACTCGACCAGAGAAATTCCACTCGGAAGAACCAATGGCACTCGACCATCGCAGAAGCCCCTCGACGAACAGAAGATCTAAAGCCACTCTGCATCAACAACGGTCGAGCATTTACTTATAGGCTTAACTGTCATTTATAGCATTTAATGACTAGCGTTACCAGTAACGTTCCTCTCTTAATGTACATTGAACCCTGTGTAATGGAGGGGAGCAAGGGTCCTGGCGCACTCTATATAAGCCACCCCCTCCTCTGGGACAAGGGTTCGCATCTTTTGTAAACACACACACATAATCCAGTCGACCGCCTTAAGGCACCGAAATGTAGGGTTGTTACTTCCTCCGAGAAGGGCCTGAACTCGTAAAACTCGTGTGTACAACTACTCCATAGCTAGGATCTTGCCTCCTCATACCTACCCCCATTCTACTATTAGTCTTATATCCACAACAGTCGCCATCGCTAAAGCGGCTCCGGTGCTACGGTTGCGGCGCTTGTCGACATACAAGAAAGCTCATCTGTGGTAAGTGAACAGTTGCACGATAAAGAGAAAAATCGAAGGAGTACAAATCAAAATAACCTGATGAGGCTGAAGCGTCGGTAAAGCAGGGCCGGTGGAGTTGAATATGGCGTCCATGGAGCGGGTCCGGTGCAGTGGATGAATGCATCGGCGGGCGCGTTGTACAGTGCTTTTGGTGAGGCGGATCTGTTGCGGCGGACGAGGGCTTGTATGAAGGGCCAGCGAAGGGGCGGACGAGGGAGTCAGTGAAGGGCCTACACTATGGTGGACGAGGGCGCCGGTTAAGTAGATCCGGTGCGGTGGACCATGATGGCGGTCAAGGAGATCTGGAGCGGTGGACAAGCCAGTCGCTGAAGCGACTCCGGTGAAGTGGTGAGTTGGCAGCTGGGGGTTCCAAGGTGCGGAAGGTAGATCCGGCGGGGTGTGAGGTCCACCGCTGCAGCGAAGGACTAGATTTGGCGGCTTGCCGTGGTTGAGGGGGGGGGTCGGGGAGGGGAAGGGGAGGGGCTCTGGGGAAGAATGTTGGGGGTAAAGAGGGGAAAACAATGGAGTTACCAAAGCAGCCCTTTTCCGTTCATGTGGCAGGGGTAAAACAGGAATATCGCTGGCCAAACTTTCAGGCGCGTGATATTTTGATGTGAGCGGGAAGTTTGAAAGCTTTTGGCGCCTAAAATTATAAGTATTCTGCTCTCGTACGACCGACTATGATATCATGGCCGACAATTTGTTTGTTTTGCACACAAAAAAATGTGCAAGTTTTGAAAATCAATGTCTCCAACTCGAAACTTAGATTGTCCATTAAATTCAAATTTGGATCATTGAGCTACTACAAGCAAATACCATCATACAGTACAATTCAAATGAAATTCCAAATGTGTTTATCCTAAATATGATGACAAAAGCAAAAATGTGTATGTGTATGAATAAAGTGGATGATTATAAAGTTTGAACATGCCTGTATGTGTATATCTCTAGGTTTGATATATGAATTTGAAATCACGAAATCCCGGCTTAAAATGTACCTCCGTTTAAATGAATTACAAAAGCTGATGATAGAGTCGACTTCCAAAATTCCAATCTTAGGTTTGTAATTCTGGTACATCAAGGTATATCACACATGTTCAAAAGTATTGTTATCTGATAGTACAAACTGTGAAACAAATTGATCAACCATGAGTGCAGAATATCTCAATTACGCTAAAGTCCCTCAAATATAGACAACTCACTCTTTATCTGAAGTCAACCCCCCCCCCCACCACCACCACACACACACATAGAGAAGTCGTTCTCTCCCCCAAACACCAACACACGAGCACATTAACACCCCTCTCTCTTGTAAAATCCGGACCCTTACATAGGTCTCTATCACTTTGTCTCTCGGGCATGCACACATCTCTTCCCTCACTCTCTAGGTCTCCCGCTATCTCTCTTACACAAGCACACGCACTATGTAGAGTGTATATTTCCCATACACACAAAACGTCGCCCCCAAACGTCTATATCCCTAGTTATGTGGTTCTCGCGCACTCACCTCACACACCACCCCCACTGCAAACAAGCACACTTTGTCTCCTTATGCACCACCCTTCTCTTCCTATCTCTCCCACATGCGGACCCGCCCCATCTCCTTCCCTGTATACATATATATCGTGACTCTTTGCATAGCTCCCTAATTTATAATCGTTCTCAATTTTGCACATTGTTCTCTACACCATCTATTCTAGATCTCTCATGAAGTCCCTATCACACACACGATGACTCGCTTCCCTTGCGTCTCCGTTCATAGGCCAATTTCGGACAACATCAACATTGTCTCCCTATCTATACGCCATTTATGGACACAAACAATCTCTCTCGCCCCCTCTCTTCCTCTCTCTCTCTCTCTCCGTCGCTAGCTCTCTCTTTGTCTCGCTCTCACACCCCTCTCCCACACACACACTCGATGTCTCTTCCAAATAGTCTGCTCCCCCCGCCTGCACCCATGCTATCTCGCTACTACACATGTCACACCATTCCCCCTTCCCTTATACTAGGTTTACATCATCAGTGGTCTCTCTACTCCACATACACTCTCTCCCTCTCACACACAAACGCATGCACAAACTCACACATACATGCACAAACACCCATTTATCTGGATCCTCATCTCTCCTCATGTCCGCATGTGTATCACACATACTCACTCTCTAATTATGTATATGTGTCTCCACGTTACACAACACAAAGCCCCAAGTACATGTCTCTCTCTATCCTCCACACACATAGACACAAAGAATTTGTTATCATTGCCTCAGTCTCTAACATATCTCTCTCTCTCTCTCGCGAACATGCTCAACAAGGGTTTCCCCGTGAATAACTTACCGTCTATTCATCAACAGTCGTGGCAGTACGGCGAACACGAGATGTGAAAAAGAATAAATCTACACGTGCTTAGACCACCTAGTATGACTACTAGGACTAGAGCAAGCCAAAAAGCGCGCCGCCGTCACCCCCTCCTTGTCGACGATGGGAAAATCTTTGTTTTACACAGTCGAGATGTCATTGTGCTAAGGCCCCACATGCCGAGGCGTTGAATAGAATGTAGATGCTAGTTTACGGAAGCAAGTAACGATAATACATTTGTATCTCCATACTTATATTTCTTCTCTTATAAAAAACTGAGTTGGTGATGATGGTACGTGTGCCATCTTGCAATATAGACCGTCCGATCTATATCTGACGGATGGAAATTAAACTAAAAGATACCCGCACCCATCTCCACATTTGCAGACAAGGCCTTCCCTCATTCATCCTTATCTCCAACAAACCTCATTGTTGAGAATTAAGAAAGGAAGCCTCTGGAACAAACTGGCCTGGTGGCCGCTGCCGGCGTCGTCAATCCCCATGCCTGCGCTTAGTCCACCACCAACCACCACCACACCCCACTCCTCTTCACCTTATCTCATATTTCTCAAGATATCATTAGTTTTTACACATGGGATTACTCCCGCAAGGGTCAATCACAACAAGTGTTTTATAAAAAAATGCATCTTGATGTTCCATGCAATGCACAGATCTTGCTAGTACTCCTACACAAGACTAAGTTGGTGATGCTGGTGTATCTGCCATCCGTCATTTCTGACCATTAGATCTACATCTAATGATTGTGAGGTAAGTTGTTGCCTTTTCCCATCAACATCCCACTTGTGTACCAATTTGCAGAAAAACCCATAATTAGTATCTTAAAACCAACCACATCCCTCCCTGACCTCACCAAAACAGCCCAAGGAATATATTCTAATTGAAACATCATATATCTCTAGTGACATATGTATATCAAAATTAGAGTGTTTTGTACCAAGTTTGTGAATAAGTATTATTCTAATTATGATTCGTTGCAACGGACATGAACATTGCTAGTATTTCCAACCATGCATTTTTTGCTAGTATTCCATAGTTTCGAGTTTTCCTTCTAGATATTAGTCACTCATGGTTGATATTTACTTTCAATCATGTACACATATGCACTATGTAACTAGCCTTGCTTATTGGCTTCCAAAGCTTAACTTTCACTCCTACTTACAATATGTAGAGTATTTAACAAAAAACTACAACTTTCAACTAGCCCTAGGAAGAATCTATTGTACAAAAAATAGCAAAAACATACCCAAAATTTCTTAATCCACGCCAAAAACTACCTAGTACTCCTACCGATTGGGTTCGTTTAAACCCATTTATGACAGGGTTGGCCCACATGTCCGTGCTGACGAGGCAGCTTAAACCAACACATTTTGTTTGACCGTTGACACGAGGGACCCACATCTGACATTCTATCTTGTTATTGCCCCTCAAATCATTATTTTTCCTGAACATTACTTAAAACAGTATTGATGCGTGTTCGTCGGTGGCGCCGGTGATGAGCGAGTTGGCCGCCGCTCCGCCGGACGGGCCGGATGCCACGCTGGCCTCCACATGGGTTGGTAGGCTGGCTCGAGCGTGACTCACGAGCGAGCAAGCCGCTGCACTGGCCTCCACACGGGTTGGCAGGCTGGCCCGAGCGTGACTCACGAGCGAGCAAGCCGCCGCGCTGGCCTTCGCTCGAGCCAGATGGCTGGCCTTAGCGCGGCGCGCGCGAGCAAGCCGCCACGCTTCCGTGCCAATCTAGCTAGCAAACCTTGCAGACAAGCAGCTGGATGGAGCTATCTTGCTAGCTGGCGGCCGCGAGCGCCGGACGGAGATGGCTAGGTGGACGGGCCAGAGGTAGGAGGTCACTCGACGATTTTTGTTGGTAAGAGCATTTACAATGGTTGATAAGGTAGTCTTATCTTAAGTCTGCCACGTATGGAAGTGGTAGTAGATTCTTGGCATTTTAGAGGTTTCTTGCATTATTAAAGAAAGCACAATAGATCCGAGTCAGCGGGCTATAAGAAATAAACTAGTATATTTCTACTTAGTTGGAGGAAAGAGAAGATGAGAGAGAAGGTAAGCGGGCTCTTCGTGAAGAGCCAGCTCTAGCACGTGCTCCTAGGCACTTTTTGAGAATGAGAAGTGGGCCACATAATAAAAAAGTAGCACACTCTTTTGATCTATTATTGTACATGTTGGCTATAAGATGGGCTGTAGAAGACATGGCACTGGCTTATAGCCAGCAGCTGGTTATACTATTAACCATGCTCTTAGGGGTTTCTTGTAAGGAACAATGTACGTACTACTAGCGACAAAAGGATTCTAGGTTGCGTTGTACTCCAACGAGTACTTTAGTGGTTGCGGGAGTGTATACCTCGTTTTGTGGGTTCGATCCCGGCCGAATGCACATCGCCCTTTTTTTGTAAATAGTACTAATATACTTTGCTGTGAGCCAATATTTTACACGGGTAGTTTGAGTTTTCAAGTCAAACGGACGTGCGGCCCCACAATCTGGGTGCACTGGACAGCCTAGCCACGTGAACGGGTTTTCCTTCCCAGCATCCCATGGCTCGCGTGCTCGCCCTAGCCGCACCTCGCTTGCAACTTCCTCATCAGCTAGTAGCATATTAAAACGAGCGTCTCCCAATTAAGCCCGAGGAGCCGGAAAAGCCTGGCGGGGCATTGGGAACTATGCAATATGGCTCTGTACGGAAAGTGCTCTACTACTACTCTGTAGCTTGTGGCGTCTTCACTCCATTATCGGCTCTACTATAAAAGAAATTCCTCTTGACGTGTTTTTTTTAAACAGAGGCAAAAGCTTTGCTTCATCTTATTCATAAAGAAGGAACTACTAACAAAGTTCGACCAGATCCATTACACCTCCACAAATGGAAGCAAAAAGCCTAGTCTCGCTGTATCAAATAACTCAAATGTTCTGCCCCCGCAGTAACCGTCGCTAATAAACAGGCTGCTAGTGTGTGCGTGAGAAGAGTGGCTGAGTAGGCCAGCTACGTGAGAGGAGCGGCTGAATAGAGCACTGAGAGTACCCACTAGGCCACTACGCAGGTGTACTTCCCCTGCATTGATAGTACAACGATGGTTCTAGAGAACAGTAGTACCCTCCACTTCCAACTGTAGCTCCTTGGCCCTGAGATTCAAGAGTTCAAAACTGGTGCACTATACTAGACTAGACTAGAAGTACAATACATCGCACTACTAGTTGAGAAAAGTAGTACTAGCACTCCTACAAGTACAAGTATGTACTCCTCCGTCACATAATGTAAGACGTTTTTTGACACTAGTTGGTGTGTACAAAAAATGGCAAAAACATACCCAAAATTTCTTAATCCATGCCAAAAACTACTACCTAGTGCCAAAAATTTCTTACTAGTGTTGTTATTTACAGTATAATGCAAACCCATAACGTTCCATAATGCTAGTAGTAGTAGTAAATAATATCCTCACCCCTTCGCTGAGGAACAATGTACAGTTGGAAGGGACGAGGCCCTGCGGTTAATACGCTCTAATCTCCTCCTCGCCAGTTCCCCTCCCCCCGAAGAGAAGGCAGTTCGTCGATGCTCCCATGGATTCGCCAGGCGGTTCTCCTCCTCATCGGGGCTGGGAGACCTTTGACGACGATCCTCTAGGAGAAATCCCACGCCGCTCCGACGTCCTCACCGCAACAAGACTCGGTGCTTCCTGCACCAACTTTTTCAAGACGCTACTTAAACAGGCTTGGGAAAAGGCCATGCTTGTTGGTCTTCCATGTGTCCTCGAGGAGAAGGTTCTTCTATGGGACAATCCTTCGAACAGTCTACCGCTCCCTGGCCATGGTTGCACGTTGACTCCGCTAGAGTTGCCGACGTTGAGAGATAGTCGGCTTTTGTCCGATGAGTATGTCATTAATGGAGTTTGATCATGTAGTACTTAGTTATTCCATTTCCATCCCATAATTTCTCCCCTGTCCACCATCTTATATATAGGTCTGGGTCGGTGCCAACGAAGATTGGCTTGCATACCTCCGGCTGGATACCACCATCATTTTGCACAACATCCACAACAGTGCGACCGTTTCGGTAGACCCCTTCTCCACCATTGGGATCGGCCTTCCGGACTGGCTGGGCTTGAATACGTATGATAATGCCTACATGAGATTGAAGAAGATAGCAAATTGTGGACCCACTGACAAAGCAACGCGGCTACGACGATTACTATCTCATCGCGGTGTTCGACATAAGGATTGCCATCAATGCAAGAGGCAGTAACGGCATAGGCTGGCGCATGTTGGCGGCGGCAGATTTGTACCCCTACACGTTCGAAGACGCCGTGCACCATCTAGGCTGCATCTTCGTGGTGACAAGCCAGGGGACTTGTTTCATGGAATGCACAAACCATCATTTGCATCCCTAACGGTACTCCATTATTTTGCAGGGACCAGTCATCCCCCAATCAAAATAAGATCGCCGATCCTGGATGTGCATTTGCATCCGCCATTCGGTCTAACCTGTAACCTTGTAGCTCACTTTGGCATACTGGGATCAACTATCTTAGCACCTGTTACCCATGGTACCACTGATGTGCAACATGGTCACACAATCTACCATGATCGGACCGTCACCATCTACCCAGGTATTCCATTTTTTAACCCTCTCGCCTTCTCTTTCATTGTTGTACTAGTAGTATACTTTGTAGTACTAGTAGGAGTACTTTTTACCTTGGAGGACGCGTATAGCTAGCTAGGCCCTTGAAGACTTGAACCCACTAGCTGCCACCATTTTTGTTTTTCCATGTCTTACTATCTCATCCATGTAGCCAAGAGTGGCTATTTATAATAAGCCGATTATTTTACTTCCTCTATACTGGAGTAGTACTATTTGCTGCACAGTATTACTGACCGCCATATTTGAGCACTACATTATTATGCATGGACCTGGACTATGTACGTCACCATGTGTCCAGATCTGGGATGCCGCGTGTACCAGATGAACAGCGCCGAGTTCGACCCTCGTGATGCTACGTGGGTGCCGAGGAACACTCTTGGAGAGTACTCACTTTTCATAGGGGACAGCTACCCCATTGTGAAGCGGATGCCACCTTCCGTGCACGACATGGAAGGCCTGCCATTCATGAAGCATGGTTGCGTCTTCAGTGCGCACCGCCGGATGAACGACATGCTGGGACACGCTATCCCTGATTTATGCCGCTTCAGCTTGGATGAGTCTCCATCATGTGGAACCGGACTAGAAAGCTGCGACAATGATTCCCGTTGCCCACCGCTATGGATCGTGCCATCCATGAAGAACACCTGGGACTGGAACCTGGAGGAGGACATGTAGCCCATCTATAACGTGTAAGTGGAGTACGGTAATTGTGAACGGTAGTGCTGTGAATATATGTAGACTAGTCGTGCACAAATTTATCACATGAATTGGAGATGAACTTGTGTGGCATACTGGCATTTGTCCTTTAGAATTTATTAATAGTAAATGTGTTATGTGTATGTGCAACTTGTGTGGTTGTTGCACGGGCTCCAACACGCTCTTTGAGAAAAAAAGGTGGCACAGCTTTGGATCTACGTGACGTGGTAGCATCATACAGTAGCATCGTTCGCTATAGTTGTAGTACACTCCTACTAGGATGACAACTCCTATAAAACCTTGCGCTTGGCTCTTTGCCTCTTCGGGAGGTTCAATAGTTCGTACTCGTGTGAACCTTGCACTTGGCTCTTCGGCTCTTCGGAAGGTCCAACAATGATGATACTACAATACAATATGCTTCTGTCAATCTGACACCGATTGAACTGCTGCATGTCCACCGCGAGGGCAAGGGAAAGGGCGAGGGAGAGGGAGAGGGCGCTGTAGTCAAAACCCTCTCCTCGTCCTGCGAACCACCACGCGCGTGGGTGAGGGAGAGGCATAGTAAGCAAGCTTCTCCTTGTTCGGCGAGTTGACCGGACACATCAAAGCAGTACTAGTACTAGTAGTAGTAGTCCATACCGCATCCTTTCCGATTAATATGGCTTAATTTGAAACGAGAAAAATACACTGGCGGTCAACGTATGTAACAATACGCTCTTTACGGTCACTATATATAGTTTTGCGGTGATTATACGATCACTAGCTCATCGTAGAGCATCGTATTGCACCCTACTGACCGGCCACATAGTCAACGTGGCACTTTGTTGACTGGTTAAATTGTCACCTAGTTTCTGGGTCCCACCTCTCAGTTGGCAGAGCGAAGAAATCAGTTAAACAAAACTTTACGCAGGCGCGACACGAGTCCAACCCTTGCGCGCGAACCGCCCTGGCTGTGTATGTCAGTGCATGCACGTGTCCTCCCTCGGTCTTGCAACAAAGAGTGTACATCCGCTATAAAACAAAGAGTGTAGTAAATGATGTACATCTACACTTCCAATGCATCTAGCCTTTAATCTAAATCAATATTATTTGACTAATGCACCAATTTGTGGTGCAGGTATAGGCTACATGTCTATCCTTAATTACAGCATGCAACAGCCTTTATTTAATCTTCTTATCTCAATGGTCGCATGCACACATAAGTCTGCTACTTTTGGGCGTTAATTATGCCCTGGTCAATGTGTAAATCTCTAAATGTACCGTCTTTCACAGACGTAGGGAGTAGGTTGAGAACTTGAGCGTGAGCGTGTGTGTTGCGTCGTGTGCTGTGTGCCGCATGGGTGCGTGAGTGTTGCGTGCGTCCATGTGTACGTGTGAGCGTTGCATGTTGCATGCATGCATGCATGGGGCTTACTCCCTCCCATTGATGTGTTCATATTTCAAGCTTCCTCTGTTCCCTCCATATGGTGATACTCCCTCTGTTCCCAAATATAGTACGGAGTAAAAGCCTCCCTCTGTTCCCAAATACGGAATATTTTTCTTTCTACAGATTTCAACAAGTGACTAGGTACGGAGCAAAATGAGTGAAGTGAGCATAGAGGCATAGGGTTACTGTAGAAAGGAAGTCCTCGCGATCCATTATACCCCATCTCGGTCAGAGAGAACTATTCAACTAGTCTTCGCAGTGAAGTGAGAATACACGCTGCAACAGATGGGACATGTAACAAGCGTGTTGGTGTTACTAAATCAGCCTTACCCAGTACTTCCATCATGTTTGATAGTAGAGCACGCTTCCGCAAATACGCCTATGCACCTCTGTCCTCCATTAACTGACATATGGGCCCTGTTGTGGTAGACCCACATGTCATTGGTGTAACTATTTACACTCCGAAGGACGGTATATCCTGGTAGTAGTACTAGTAGAATTGAGATTGAATGCACTTTCTTCCCCGTCTTCCACTCTTATTCCTCCTCTCTTCTTCTTCCTCCTCTCTTCTTCCTCCTCTCTTCCCCATCGTCAGTCGCACACCATTTACCCCTGCTCACTGCTCGCCCGCCCGCGCCATCTTCCTTGGTAGCTCACGCGTACCATATCCCCCCGCTCACTGCTCGGCCACACGAGGAGAAGCTTCTTCGCTCGCCCGCCCGAATCCACTTCCCTGCTGGCTCGCAGGCACCGAAAACCCCAATGGCAAAACCGACTGACACGCAGAGCCGTGATTGGAATTCCCTCCCCGATGTTCTCTTGGAGCAGATCTATAGTCATATGGACCTACTCAGCACCGTCCGTCTGGCCGCATGCTTAGTGTCTTTGTACCGTCTACTCGTCTGCAACCGGCCATCTCTTTTCAAGACACCCTGCTTGCTGATGCACGATCCTCGCAGGTGGCCCAGACACCGACTTGACGATCCTACGGAGGTTGCCGTGGTGCCCCTCGACATGCTACCACTACCCGTCCACCTGTCCTTCATGCGCGGCCACTACTGGGAGGGCATGAAGGCCAACTGTATCGTCCTCATCCACCACACCGGTAGTCCGTGGCGTCTCGTGGATATCTACATCCAACGAGAGATCACCCTTCCATAGTTGGATACCGCCGCCATCGAGCCTCATGGCCCGTCGGACACTCCTACCTACTACGCACGAGACACGCCAAGCTTTTGGCTCGACCTCTGTTTGCAGAAAGTTGTAATATGCGAAGTACCCACACCATCAGAAGACTACATGCATTACAAGCTCATTGCCTTGTTCAACATGGTATTAGTCTATGTGGAATCCGGTCGCCATACATGGTTATGGCTCATCATCAATCCTGTTGAGGCAACATTTCTATCTGATGCTATAGTGCACGATGGCATCGTCTACGTGGTCGACGCACAGATTGGCTGCCTATACTGGTGGAATCTATTGTCGTGTAATTGTTCTATCTCATCTCATCTTTACCTTATGAATACGACTGCCTGTTCATTTGTTACAAATTTAGAAAGCATAGCATGTCTACAACCACATCATTGCTATATGTTCCTCTCATTTCCTAGCTTTTTATGACCATACATGTTATTGTTAGAGTTGATATGAGAACAATTGGCATCTAATGATTGTTAGAATACATATTATGAGCATAACATCATGATTGCTATATGTTACTCTCGTTTACAACATTTTTATAACAACGCATGTTATTGCTTAGAGTTGATATGTGTAACACCCCGGATATAACTTTCCCAATTTGTACTCCAACTCTTGCCGTTTCCGGCGTTAAGTTATATTTATTTCCTCAGGTTCGGGTTTTGTCTCCATGTGTTGTTGTCGCTGTCATGCATCTCATATCATGTCATCATGTGCATTGCATTTGCATACGTGTTCGTCTCATGCATTCGAGCATTTTTCCCGTTGTCCGTTTTGCATTCCGGCGCTTCGTTCTCCTCCGGTGGTCATTTCTACCTTTCTTTCGTGTGTGGGGATTAAACATTTCCGGATTGTACCGAGACTTGCCAAGCGGCCTTGGTTTACTACCGGTAGACCGCCTGTCAAGTTTCGTATCATTTGGACTTCGTTTGATACTCCAACGGTTAACCGAGGGACCGAAAAGGCCTCGTGTGTGTTGCATCCCAACACCCCTCCAATTTGGCCCAAAACCCACCTAACTCTGCTCCATCATCTAGAGCGTTCGATCACGATCGCGTGGCTGAAAACCGCACCTCATTTGGACTCTCCTAGCTCCCTCTATGCCTATTTAAACGCCCCCCTGATTTTCGGATCTCCTCCTACCTCCGAAACCCTAAAAAAATCACCTCGCGCGCCGCCGGACAAGGCCTGCACCGATGAACACGTCCGGTTCCTCCCCCGCCGCCGCCACGTGTCGCCATCCTACTGGCCCGCCGCCGCCGCCCCACATCGCCGCGACGCCACCCGCGCGGGCCCGCCGCAGCCCAGGCCGGCCCCCCCGGCCCACTTCGCCGCCCGGCCGAGGCCGCGGGCGCTCGCCTCGCCGCGCCTCCGTCTTCCCCGGCCGCGGCAGCCCGCCGCCGCCTCACCTCCTTCGCCGGCCGCCGCCGCCTCTCCGCCCGCACGCCGGACGCCGCCGACCGCCTCCTTGCCGTGGTCGCCGCGCCACCACCCGACTCCGACCTCCTCCTCCCTCCTCGGCCACCGCGGCCCCCAACTCCGGCGACTCCTCCGGTGGACCTCGGCGTCCGTGCCCCGGCGAGATCCGATCCAGATCTGTGGACAGTAAACCCTAGGGGTAAAATTTTCGTCCAAGTCCTAGAATTCCAGATCCAAGTTTCCATGTTCACAGCTCCGTAACTTTGCATCCATTACTCTGATTCATGCATATAGCATATCAAAATGTTTATCTCAGAGAGTACATCATTTCATTCCATTGCATCATTTTCATTTGAGGTCATCTTGATGCCCGAAATACTGTTAGAAGAGGGCTACTTGAGTTAATTGTCAGATCTGCTACTCCGTTTAGTACTTTTGTCATTTTTGCCATGATTATTGTATGCATCATATGCCCATGAGTTCTACATGTGTTTTGTTAAGGGTTTTGTCATCTTTCCAGAGGTGCAACCCATGTATTTTTGTGATGTGTGTGGTGACTAGTGCAATCTTGCAAAGTGGTGCACTTGCTAATTCTGTTTTCAGAGACTTAGTAATTTCAGTAAGTCTTGGTGCTGTTTATCTCATGATGCCATATGTTCTTGTTGTCTCCTAGTGATCCGTGCCTATTTTGAGGATGATCAGTAAGGATGTTTTGTTAATATTGTAGTGCTCTCTCCATCCATGTCTTTGTTTGCAATTATGGAGCACCCTAGCTTGAGTCAATCGAGCTCTACTTTTGCTACTTTGTGAATCTGGGCAGATTGTCAACTTGTTTGCAATTTTGCCGGTGATATTGTAGTTGATCCATGCATGCTATGCTATTGTTCTTGCCATGTATAGATTGAATTTTGTGCCTTCTTGATGGGTGTATGCTTGTATTGCCATAACTTGCACAGTAGTGAGTGCATCAAGCTCGTAAACATGCCTACTTGAGTTATATTTCAGCATGTGCCAGTTTTCACTAAGTATGAAAACTGATTATGTTTTTGCCATGTTCGCGTGCTTGCAATTGTATTTTCTGATCCCTTTTGGCTCAAGGTCACTAAGGGACTTTTGTTAAGATCTTTGGTAGCTCCATGCCATGACTTACTTTTCCATGTTCAGGTCCTGTAGCATGTAGTTTTGTTGCTCCGAAGAGGGCTACCTGATCTGAAATTCCAGACAAGTGTTAATTTCACTAAGTCTGAGATCTGTTTGCCATATGCATTTTTGCCATGCTGGTTTGAACTTGTTAACGGATGATTTGGCCGTAGCAAAGTGCTAGACTTTTGTTAAGCATCATGTATGCATCCCTGCCATGTATTTTGTTGTCATGTTTGGATGCTGTAGCATGTTCATCTCATTGCATTTATATGCCTCCTTGCTATAAATCACAGACCGGTGTCATTTTTGAATCGCTTGCCATTTCCAAACCGTAACTCCGATTCCGGCGTTCTTTATATCGTTTTCAAGCGATTTCATCTCATCTTTCCAGTGGAACACTTGGAATTCCAAGTTGAGGCCAGGTTCATGCATTTCCTATCATATCTTGCATTTTGCATCCCGCATCGCATTCCGCATAGCATATCATCATTGCATCATATTGCTTGGTCTTGCACGTGGTTGATTATATCCTTGTTGCTTGTTTGTTTTGTTTGGGTAGAGCCTGGAGACGAGTTCGCTAACGAGGAGCCCGTTGAGTTTGCTTTCGAGGATCCAGTCAACTCTGACAAGTGTGCAGGCAAGATGATCATACCCTCGAAATCACTACTATCTTTGCTATGCTAGTTTGCTCGCTCTTTTGCTGTGCCATTGCTACGATGCCTACCACTTGCTTGCAAGCCTCCCAAATTGCCATGTCAAACCTCTAACCCACCATTGTCCTAGCAAACCGTTGATTGGCTATGTTACCGCTTTGCTCAGCCCCTCTTACAGCGTTGCTAGTTGCAGGTGAAGATTGGAGGCCGTTCCTTGTTGGAACATTTATTTACTTGTTGGGATATCATTATCTTGCTATATTATCTTAATGCATCTATATACCTGGTAAAGGGTGGAAGGCTCGGCCTCTCGCCTAGTGTTTTGTTCCACTCTTGCCGCCCTAGTTTCCGTCATATCGGTGTTATGTTCCCGGATTTTGCATTCCTTACACGGTTGGGTTATAATGGGAACCCCTTGATAGTCCGCCTTGATTAAAGCTTTTCCAGCAATGCCCAACATTGGTCTTATCACTTGCCACCTAGCCTCTTTTTCCCTTGGGTTTCCGGAGCCCGAGGGTCATCTTATTTTAACCCCCCCGGGCCAGTGCTCCTCTGAGTGTTGGTCCGACCGAGTAGACTATGGGGCCACCTCGGGGCAACTTGAGGGTTGGTTTTACTCGTAGGATGTCTCATCTGAGTGTGCCCTGAGAACGAGATATGTGCAGCTCCTATCGGGATTTGTCGGCACATTCGGGCGGTGTTGCTGGTCTTGTTTTAACCTGTCGAAGTGTCTTGAATTACCGAGATACCGAGTCTGATCGGAACATCTTGGGAGGAGGTCTATTCCTTCGTTGACCGTGAGAGCTTGTCAGGGGCTAAGTTGGGACTCCCCTGCAGGGATTTGAACTTTCGAAAGCCGTGCCCGCGGTTATGGGCAGATGGGAATTTGTTAATGTCTGGTTGTAGATAACTTGAACTTTAACTTAGTTAAAATGAATCAACTGAGTGTGTTACCGTGATGGCCTCTTCTCGGCGGAGTCCGGGAAGTGGGCACGGTGTTGGAGTAATGTTTGCGCAGGTTGCTCTCTAGTTTCTCGCTCGCGCTTTGCCTCCTCTTCTCGCTCTCTTTTGCGAATAAGTTAGCCACCATACTATCTAGTCGCTTGCTGCAGCTCCACTTATTTTTACCTTGCCATACCTATAAGCTTAAATAGTCTTGATCGCGAGGGTGCGAGATTGCTGAGTCCCTGTGGCTCATAGATTACTATTACACCAGATGCAGGGCCCGATGATTCCGCTCCAGGAGACGCGTATGAGCTCAAGTGGGAGTTCGATGAAGACTCTCAACGTTACTATGTTTCCTTTCCCGATGATCAGTAGTGGTGCCCAGTTGGGGGTTAACGGGACCGTGTTGCTTGTTGGGTTCTCTTTTATTTTGGCGCCGTAGACGGGCCATGAGTGTTTGGATGATGTAATGTTATTTATGTACTTGTTTGACGTGGCGAGTGTAAGCCAACTATGTTATCTCCCCTTTATTATTTATATTACATGGGATGTTCTGAAGATTGCCTAACTTGCGACATATGCCTTCAATGCGATTATGCCTCTAAGTCGTGCCTCGACACGTGGGAGCTATAGTCGCATCGAGGGTGTTACAATTTGGTAATCAGAGCCTTCCCCGACCTTAGGATCCCCATTGCTTGATCATTTTTAGCGGCCGAGTTGTGTCTAGAAAAATGTTTTGAGTCTTTTAGGAATTATATATCAGAGAGTTTAGGAATTCTTTTTACTTCCCAGTCTCCTCATCGCTCTGGTAAGGCATCCTGACGTAGAGTTTTGACTCTTCTCTTCTCAAAATTTCACTAAAAAAAATTTTAGGATCACGCGGGTATCTTGGAATCGTTCCGATGGTTTTATGATGAGAACATTGTCTTGGTGCCTCCTGTCAGGGGTTTAGTGGAAGTGTCCCGGGGAGTTGAGCCCTAAGGTGTTGTCATCATAATTTTATTGTTGCAGTTCTGGAATACTTGAGTTTAGTACGCCGACATCGAAAATCTCTTTTATGCAGTTCGTTGGTGAGATAACCTCGACGCCACCCAGTACTGGGGCAGGAGTTCGGGAGTATCGCCATAACTTGTATAACGGATGCTTTTCGAAGGTCGAGGTAGATGGTTTCCGAAGGTTTCTTGGTTATGTGTTGAAGGATGGATACAGCTGGATGTAGGAATTGCTAGTTTGGGTGATATATTATGCTTCCCCTGTATCCCCAACACCTGATTGCATAACCGGAAAGGTTCGAGGGTTTCATAGGTGGGAATTCTAGTAGCTCCAGTTCTTCTTCCACGGATATTGGTTTGAGATTGGGATTTCTTACCGATTATTCGTTCTTGATCCGTACCTTGTTGATTTATTTCTCTACCTTAATTCTACGTGGCTTCTCAATTTATGGATATGTGACCATTTCAAGAGGAATACATCCGTTCATTTTGTTCGGATGTGAAGACTATATGTTGCAATTTTCATTCCGTTGGATTCAGCTTCAATATTTTTTTCTGTCAATTTGCTAATGGCGGTCAACCTCTTCAGGATGGCTCCTCCAACGCGCACGACTCCGAATCCTGATCCGCCACCACCTCCACCTCCTCCAGAGGCATGGCAAGCTGTGATGGCCGCAACCAATGCAAACACACAGTTGATCATGCAAATTCTCCAAGAGCGCAATCAAGGCAACCAAGGGAATCAAGGCAGCAATCAGAGTCACTTTGCTACACTCAACCAGTTCCTTGCTAACGGGCCAAAGACTTTCAGCGATTGTGTTGAGGCAACCGATGCTGATGATTGGCTAGTGGATCTGTGCAAGCATTTCGAGTGCAGTAACATCAGGCCTGAGGACTTTGTCAAGTTCGCTTCCTTCCAACTCAAAGATCAAGCTGCAGAATGGTTCCAGCAGTACGAGGACTCCAGAGGTGGACGTGTTATCACTTGGGATGATTTCCATCGAGATTTCCGAGCTCATCATATTCCCCAGAGCGTGGTTGAAAGAAAGCCTGAGGAATTCCGCAATCTGAAGCAAGGCTCTTTGTCTGTCTATGACTACAACAAGTTGTTTCAGAAGCTCGTCCGCTTTGCCAAGCAGGACGTGCCTGATGAGAAGAGCAGGATATACCAGTTTAGGGGTGGTCTCAGAGAAGAAATTCAGCTAGCTCTTGTTCTCTTCGAGCCCTTGAGATACGATGAGTTCTACAACATGGCACTGAAACAAGAGGCTGCTCAGTTGAGGTGTGATGCTTCCAAGAAGCGAGTCAGAGATGTTACTCCTTCTTCCTCTACTCAAGTGGCCAAGCAGCAGAAGTATTGGCTTCCTCCTCCTTCGTTCCGTCAGCCGTATCAGCAGAAGAGCAAAGGTGGCAGTGGTTCTTCCCACCCACCCAACCCTGGCTTTCAGAACAAGACTTCATATCAAGCTCCAAGATCGAGTGCTCCGTATCACCGTCCGTTTTCAGAGGTCACGTGCAACAAGTGCCAATAGAAGGGTCACTATGCCAACAAGTGTTTCAACCAGAGGCGTCTTCCTCCTCCTCCTCCTGTCAGATCGGCAAGTACAGCTGTGGTCAAGCATAACCCCAAGCATGCCAAGGTCAATTTGATGAATGCAGCTCAGGCAGAGGACTCGTCAGATGTGATCATGGGTAACCTTCCTGTTAACGATGTTCCTGCAAAAGTTATTTTTGAGACTGGTGCATCGCATTCCTTTTTGTCATGTCCTTTTGCATCGAAGCACAATGTTGATACCGAGATCATGCCCAAAGTCATCCAAGTTGTTTCTCCCGGCAAGCTTTTGACTTCTAGTTTGGTTGCTCCCGATATCTCTATCACGTTGGGTGACTACAAGTTTCTCTCTTCTCCGGTGGTTCTTGGTAACTCGGATATTGATCTTATTCTCGGAATGGATTGGCTTTCTAAGCACAAGGCACATCTTGATTGTGCTGCCAGGCAGATTCAATTGACTCATTCGTCTGAGGATGTTATTGTCTTTGCCGCTCGGGATAATACCATCCGTCTATTTTCTCTAAATGAGAAGGGTGAATTGGACGCTATTTCGCAAATTCCAGTCATTTGCGAATATCAAGACGTCTTTCTAGAAGAGCTTCCAGGAATGCCTCCGCACCAGCCAGTTGAATTCGTTATTGATCTTGAGCCTGGCACGGAACCTGTGTGCAAGCGTCCTTACAAGCTCGGACTTGAAGAGTTGAAGGAGCTGAAGAAGCAACTCGATATTCAAGACAAAATGGGTCTTATCCGGCCTAGTTCTTCTCCGTGGGGTTGTGGTGTTCTTTTTGTGAAGAAGAAGGATGGAGCAGACCGACTTTGTGTTGATTACCGTCCAGTGAACAAGAAGACCATCAAGAACAAATACCCACTTCCCAACATCAATGAGCTGTTCGAACAACTCAAAGGTTCTCGAGTATTCTCCAAGCTTGATCTCCGTATGGGTTATCATCAGATTCGAATCCGTGAGCAAGATATTCCCAAGACGGCTTTCAGGACAAGCTTTGGTTCATATGAATACACTGTCATGTCTTTTGGCCTCGTCAACGCTCCTCCGACGTTCTATCGCATGATGAACTTCATCTTCAACGCCTACACCAATGACTTCGTTTTGGTCTATCTCGACGACATTCTGGTTTTCTCCAAGAACAAGGAAGATCATGCCAAGCACTTGCGTTTGGTTCTTGATAAGCTCAGAGAACATCAGTTCTATGCCAAGTTCTCCAAGTGTGAATTCTGGCTCGATGAGGTTCTTTATCTTGGTCATATCATCTCTGCCAAGGGCATTGCCGTGAATCCTGAGAAGGTGTCTGCAATTGTGAATTGGGAACCTCCTCAGAACGTGAAGCAACTCCGTAGTTTTCTCGGTCTCGCAAGCTATTGCCGAAGATTCATTGTAAACTTTTCTAAGATTGCGAAGCCTCTCTCTAATCTTCTTCAGAAGCACGTCAAGTACGTTTGGTCTCCGGAGTGTGACATTGCTTTCAACACTTTGAAAGAGAAATTGATCACTGCTCCAGTTCTGACTCCTCCTGATGAATCCAAGCCGTACGAGGTCTTTTGTGATGCCTCTCTCCAAGGTCTTGGCGCAGTATTGATGCAAGAGAAGAAAGTTGTTGCTTATACCTCTCGCCAGTTGAAGCCTAATGAGAAGAACTACCCCACTCATGATCTCGAGTTGGCGTCAGTTGTGCATGCTCTTTTGACTTGGAGACATCTTTTATTGGGAAGAAAAGTGGACATTTTCACTGATCACAAGAGTCTCAAGTACATCTTCACTCAGCCTAATCTCAACCTCAGGCAAACTCGATGGGTCGAAATGATTCAAGAGTATATTCCGAGTATTGAGTATACTCCAGGCAAGGCCAATGTGATTGCTAACGCTCTGAGCAGGAAAGCTTACTACAACAGTCTGATTCTCAAGCCTTATCAACCCGAGCTTTGTGAAGCTTTCCGCAAACTTAATCTACAAGTTGTTCCTCAAGGTTTCCTCGCCAACCTTTTAGTCTCTCCTACCTTGGAAGACCAGATTCGCCAAGCTCAGCTTCTTGATGCTATGGTGAAAAAGGTGAAGATTGGGATTGCCAAGAGTCAGTACCAAGTACAAGTGCTACCGCCTTGATGACAAGGACAGTCTCTTCTTCGAGGATCGTATTGTTGTACCCAAAGGTGACCTTCGTAAAGTGATCATGAACGAGGCTCACAATTCTCTCCTCTCCATCCACCCTAGGAGCACGAAGATGTATCAGGACCTTAAGCAGGCTTATTGGTGGACTCGAATGAAACGCGAGATCGCTCAATTCGTGAATGAATGTGATGTCTGCAGAAGAGTGAAGCCAGAACACCAAAGGCCAGCTGGTCTCCTCCAACCTCTTGCCATTCCAGAATGGAAGTTTGACCACATTGAAATGGACTTCGTGACTGGGTTTCCAAAGTCCAAGCGTGGCAATGATGCTATATTCGTTGTCATCGACAAACTCACCAAAGTGGCTCATTTTCCTCCTATCAAAGAGTCGATCACTGCAGCTCAATTAGCGGAACTCTATACCTCTCGAATTGTCTCTCTGCACGGTATTCCTCAAGTGATCTCTTCAGACCATGGCAGCATCTTTACCTCGAAGTTTTGGGATTCTTTCCAGAAGGCCATGGGCACTAACATCCGCTTCAGCACAACTTTCCATCCTCAAACTAGCGGTCAAGTCGAGCGTGTCAACCAGATTCTTGAAGATATGCTCAGGGCTTGTGTGATCTCCTTCGGCATGAAGTGGGAGGATTGTCTTCCTTATGCTGAATTCTCCTACAACAACAGTTTTCAAGCAAGTTCGGGCAAGGCCCCTTTTGAAATTCTATATGGCAGGAAGTGTCGTACCCCTCTCAACTGGTCTGAAACCGGTGAACGTCAGCTTTTGGGTAATGACTTAATCATAGAAGCAGAAGAAATGTGCAAAGTCATTCGTGATAACCTCAAAGCAGCCCAATCCCGTCAGAAGAGCTACTATGATAGTAAGCACCGTGATTTGGCTTTCGAGATCGGTGATCATGTTTACCTCCATGTCTCTCCTATGAAAGGTACTCGTCGCTTCGGTATCAAAGGGAAGCTTGCCCCCAGATACGTGGGACCTTTCAAGATTGTCAGCAAGAGAGGCGACCTCGCCTATCAACTCGAGCTTCCTTCAAACTTTGCAAATGTTCATGACGTGTTCCATGTCTCTCAGCTTCGAAAGTGCTTCAAGACTCCTGACCGCACCGTCAACTTCGAGGACATTGAGCTCCAAGAAGATCTCTCTTATCGTGAGCACCCAGTTGCTATTCTTGAAAAGACTGAACGCAAGACTCGCAACAAGTCAATCAAATTTCTCAAAGTCAAGTGGTCACACCATTCCGACCGTGAAGCTACCTGGGAACGCGAGGATCACCTCCGTTTTGAGTACCCGGCGTTCTTTCAGTCCTAGATCTCGGGACGAGATCCTTTCGTAGTGGTGGAGTGTTGTAACACCCCGGATATAACTTTCCCAATTTGTACACCAACTCTTGCCGTTTCCGGCGTTAAGTTATATTTATTTCCTCGGGTTCGGGTTTTATCTCCATGTGTTGTTGTCGCTGTCATGCATCTCATATCCGGATTGGACCGAGACTTGCCAAGCGGCCTTGGTTTACTACCGGTAGACCGCCTGTCAAGTTTCGTATCATTTGGACTTCGTTTGATACTCCAACGGTTAACCGAGGGACCGAAAAGGCCTCGTGTGTGTTGCAGCCCAACACCCCTCCAATTTGGCCCAAAACCCACCTAACTCCGCTCCATCATCTAGAGCATTTGATCACGATCGCGTGGCCGAAAACCACACCTCATTTGGACTCTCCTAGCTCCCTCTATGCCTATTTAAACACCCCCTGATTTTCGGATCTCCTCCTACCTCTGAAACCCTAAAAAAATCACCTCGCGCGCCGCCGGACAAGACCTGCACCGACGGACACGTCCAGTTCCTCCCCCGCCGCCGCCACATGTCGCCATCCTACTGGCCCACCTCCGCAGCCCCACATCGCCGCGTCGCCACCCGCGCGGGCCCGCCGCAGCCCAGGCCGGGCCCCCCCAGCCCACTTCACCGCCCGGCCGAGGCCACGGGCGCTCGCCTCACCGCGCCTCCATCTTCCCGGCCGCGGCAGCCCGCTGCCGCTTCGCCTCCTTCGCCGGCCACCGCCGCTGCCTCTCCGCCCGCACGCCGCCCGCCGCCGACCGCCTCCTCGCCGTGGTCGCCACGCCACCACCCGGCTCCGACCTCCTCCTCCCTCCTCGGCCATCGCGGCCCCCAACTCTAGTGACTCCTCCAGTGGACCTCGGCATCCGTGCCCTGGCGAGATCCGATCCAGATTTGTGGACAGTAAACCCTAGGGGTAAAATTTTCGTCTAAGTCCCAGAATTCCAGATCCAAGATCCCATGTTCATGGCTCCGTAACTTTTCATCTGTAGCTCCGATTCATGCATATAGCATATCAAAATGTTCATCTCAGAGAGTGCATCATTTCATTCCATTGCATCATTTTCATTTGAGCTCATCTTGATGCCCGAAATGCTGTTAGAAGAGGGCTACTTGAGTTAATTGTCAGATCTGCTACTCCGTTTAGCACTTTTGTCATTTTTGCCATGATTATTGTGTGCATGATATGCCCATGAGTTCTACATGTGTTTTGTTAATGGTTTTTTGTCATATTTCCAGAGGTGCAACCCACGTATTTTTGTGATGTGTGTGGCGACTAGTGCAAGCTTGCAAAGAGGTGCACTTGCTAATTCTGTTTTCAGAGACTTAGTAATTTCACTAAGTCCTGGAGCAGTTTATCTCATGATGCCATATGTTCTTGTTGTTTCCTAGTGATCCGTGCCTCTTTTGAGGATGATCAGTAAGGATGTTTTGTTAATATTGTAGTTCTCTATCCATCCATGTCTTTGTTTGCAATTATGGAGCACCCTAGCTTGAGTCAATCAAGCTCTACTTTTGCTACTTTGTGAATCTGGGCAGATTGTCAACTTGTTTGCAATTTTGCGAGTGATATTGTAGTTGATCCATGCATGCTATGCTATTGTTCTTGCCATGTATAGATTGCATTTTGTGCCTTCTTGATGGGTGTATGCTTGTCTTTCCATGACTTGCACCGTAGTGAGTGCATCAAGCTTGTAAACATGCCTACTTGAGTTATATTTCAGCATAAGCCAGTTTTCACTAATTATGAAAACTGATTATGTTTTTGCCATGTTCGCGTGCTTGCAATTGTATTTTCTGATCCCTTTTGGCTCAAGGTCACTAAGGGACTTTTGTTAAGCTCTTTGAGTAGCTCCATGCCATGCCTTACTTTGCCATGTTCAGGTCCTTTAGCATGTAGTTTTGTTGCTCCGAAGAGGGCTACCTGATCTGAAATTCCAGACAAGTGTTAATTTCACGAAGTCTGAGATCTATTTGCCATATGCATTTTTTCCATGCTTGTTTGAACCTGTTAATGGATGATTTGGCCGTAGCTCAGTGCTAGACTTTTGTTAAGCATCTTTTATGCATCCCTGCCATGTATTTTTTGTCATGTTTGGGTGATGTAGCATGTTCATCTCATTGCATTTATATGCCTACTTGCTGTAAATCACAGACCGGTGTCATTTTTGAATCGCTTGCCATTTCCAAACCGTAACTCCGATTCCGGCGTTCTTTATATTGTTTTCAAGCGATTTCATCTCATCTTTCCAGTGGCACACTTGGAATTCCAAGTTGAGGCCAGGTTCATGCATTTCCTGTCATATCTTGCATTTTGCAACCCGCATCGCATTCCGCATAGCATATCATCATTGCATCATATTGCTTGGTCTTGCACGTGGTTGATTGTATCCTTGTTGCTTGTTTGTCTTGTTTGGGTAGAGCCGGGAGACGAGTTCGCTAATGAGGAGCCCATTGAGTTTGCTTTTGAGGATCCAGTCAACTCTGACAATTGTGCAGGCAAGATGATCATACCCTCGAAATCACTACTATCTTTGCTATGCTAGTTTGCTCGCTCTTTTGCTGTGCCATTGCTACGATGCCTACCACTTGCTTGCAAGCCTCCCAAATTTGCCATGTCAAACCTCTAACCCACCATTGTCCTAGCAAACCGTTGATTGTCTATGTTACCGCTTTGCTCAGCCCCTCTTATAGCGTTGCTAGTTGCAGGTGAAGATTGGAGGCCGTTCCTTGTTGGAACATTTATTTAGTTGTTGGGATATCATTATCTTGCTATGTTATCTTAATGCTTCTATATACCTGGTAAAGGGTGGAAGGCTCTGCCTCTCTCCTAGTGTTTTGTTCCACTCTTGCCGCCCTAGTTTCCATCATATCGGTGTTATGTTCCCGGATTTTGCGTTCCTTACGCGGTTGGGTTATAATGGGAACCCCTTGATAGTTCGCCTTGATTAAAGCTTTTCCAGCAATGCCCAACATTGGTCTTATCATTTGCCGCCTAGCCTCTTTTTCCCTTGGGTTTTCGGAGCCCGATGGTCATCTTATTTTAACCCCCCCGGGCCAGTGCTCCTCTGAGTGTTGGTCCGACCGAGTAGACTGCGGGGCCACCTCGGGGCAACTTGAGGGTTGGTTTTACTCGTAGGATGTCTCATCTGAGTGTGCCCTGAGAACGAGATATGTGCAGCTCCTATCGGGATTTGTCGGCACATTCGGGCAGTGTTGCTGGTCTTGTTTTAACCTGTCGAAGTGTCTTGAATTACCGAGATACCGAGTCTGATCGGAACGTCTTGGGAGGAGGTCTATTCCTTCGTTGACCGTGAGAGCTTGTCATGGGCTAAGTTGGGACTCCCCTGCAGGGATTTGAACTTTCGAAAGTCGTGCCCGCGGTTATGGGTAGATGAGAATTTGTTAATGTCCGGTTGTAGATAACTTGAACTTTCACTTAGTTAAAATGAATCAACTGAGTGTGTTACCGTGATGGCCTCTTCTCGGCGGAGTCCGGGAAGTGGACACGGTGTTGGAGTAATGTCTGCGCAGGTTGCTCTCTAGTTTCTCGCTCGCGCTTTGCCTCCTCTTCTCGCTCTCTTTTGCGAATAAGTTAGCCACCATACTTGCTAGTCGCTTGCTGCAGCTCCACTTTTTTTACCTTGCCATACCTATAAGCTTAAATAGTCTTGATCGCGAGGGTATGAGATTGCTGAGTCCCTGTGGCTCACAGATTACTATTACACTAGATGCAGGGCCTGATGATTCTGCTCCAGGAGACGCGTATGAGCTCAAGTGAGAGTTCGACGAAGACTCTCAACGTTACTATGTTTCCTTTCCCGATGATCAGTAGTGGTGCCCAGTTGGGGTGAACGGGACCGTGTCGCTTGTTGGGTTCTCATTTATTTTGGCACCATAGTCGGGCCATGAGTGTTTGGATGATGTAATGTTATTTATGTACTTGTTTGATGTGGCGAGTGTAAGCCAACTATGTTATCTCCCCTTTATTATTTATATTACATGGGATGTTGTGAAGATTGCCTAACTTGCGACATATGCCTTCAATGCGATTATGCCTCTAAGTCGTGCCTCGACACGTGGGAGCTATAGTCGCATCGAGGGTGTTACAATATGAGAACAGTAGTAGTAAGTGCTATGGTAGAATATGAGTAGGCGCTATCATAGCTGTTTTCCTCTCATTGTTACATGATGTTTGAACCATGACATATTGCTAGAATATCAAAGCCATTGGCTTATTTTTTTTAACTTGGGGTATGATTGAAAGTGCGTTATATCGACTAGAGGGGGGGGGTGAATAGGCGATTTTTATGAATTCTTCACTGAGGAATTTGCCGGTGAGGAAATTCCTTAGTGAAGAACTACTAGCAGTGGAATAAGTACTCAGAAGTAAACAGAAGATACACATAGTCATCATGATGAAAAGAGGACAAGCACAGAGTATTGAAAGCGTAAACACAGGATAACACAAGATGAAGACAAACAGACTGAAGAAATTGAACTGAGAAAATTAAGAAAAGTCTTCAGTCAAAGTCTTCAAACACAGATATGAACAAGTGCACAACACAGTTATGAGGAAATGAATGAGTTCAAGAAATAGAACCAGTAGGCTTGGTGAAGACAATGATTTGGTAGACCAATTCCAACTGTTGTCTCAGTTGTACGTCTGGTTGGAGAGGCTGAGTATTTAAACTAAAGGACACCCAGTCCTGAACATGCAGCTCAGGACACCAAGTCCTCACCGTATTCTCCTTGAGCTAAGGTCACACAGACCTCGCCCAATCACTCGTGGTAAGTCTTCAGGTGACTTCCGAACCTTCACAAACTCGGTCACTCGACGATCCACAATTCCTCTTGGATTCTCTAGACCATGACGCGTAACCGTCTGGAAGAAGCACAGTCTTCAAAGGTAACAAGCGTCGGATCTATGCAGGATCAATCTCTTCAGTGATGCTCAATCACTTGGGGTTTGAAGGTGTTTGGGTTTGGGTTTTCCTCACTTGATGATTTTCGCTCAAAGTCCTCGAAGGATGGGTTGCTCTCAAATGACAAGTGTTAGTTTCTCTCAGAGCAGCCAACCAACTAGTGGTTGTAGGGGGCGGCTATTTATAGCCTAGGGAGCAGCCCGGCATGATAAGACATAAATGCCCTTCAATGATATGACCGTTAGGTGGATAGATATTTTGGGACAGCTAGCGCATAGCACAGCAACGGTCGGAATTTTGAGTGGTGAAATCCTCAGGGCTATCATGTTCCTCATTGTGTAGGCAATCCACACTGGCGAATTCCTAACTCCTCAGTCAGAACAAATTCCTCAGAGACCAAAAGAACTTCGTCTCTGTCACTGAAGAAATTGACTGAACTGTATGAGATTTCCAATGGCTTCACTCGAAGTGATTGGTAGGTGTAGGATTTTGAGTTGAGCATCACATGGAAATTTTTCCTTAGTATTTCCTCGACCCCCTTTAAAAGTATGGTGTTTCCTATGACTCAAGAAAGAGAAAATGAAACTACGAAAACAAAAGTCTTCACACTTCATGTTCCTCGAATGAATACCAAGTCTTCAAGGTCACACCAATTTCTTCACATTCAAAGTCTTCAGAAATCCAAAGTCTTCAGTCGAAGAACTTCATTTTTAGGGGTCCACTTTCTCTGTAAATATCAAACTCCTCATAGACTTATAGACCTGTGTACACTCACAAATGCATTAGTCCCTTAACCTATAAGTCTTCAATACACCAAAATCACTAAGGGGCACTAGATGCACTTACAATGATTATGACCACAGCATTGCAATTCTCTGTCTAT
This sequence comes from Triticum aestivum, assembly GCF_018294505.1. NCBI lineage: Eukaryota > Viridiplantae > Streptophyta > Magnoliopsida > Poales > Poaceae > Triticum > Triticum aestivum. The sequence continues at coordinate 379,837,188 of NC_057794.1, forward strand.
GATATGTGTCACTGTTATAATAATCTAAATTCCACACATACTCTGAACATGATTGTTTATTTTTGTCCTTTTGGTCTCCAATTTGAATTGTTGCAGCAGACGCAAATGTGCTGGCCTTCATGATTCCAGGACCTGGAATCATACCAGCCGATGGGTGGTGGTTTATCGCTCGTTCAGCTGACGGCGGTCATTTGATGCTCATTCGCACGTACCAAATTGACCAAACCATTACATCAAACCATACGCAGTACAATGCGTGGGGCGTTCGTGACATTGATGGCTATGGCTGCTTCGTGTTCGAGAAAGATCCCAGCTCCATTGGGCCAAGCGTATTCAACTAGAGGCGGGTTTACAGCCTCGGCAACCACTCCTTGTTCCTCGGGCTCAATTATCCAATCGTCCAACCAATCATCGATCATATCACCGGTGATGATTACTGTGCTATGCAACTTCCATTCGAGAGGGGGGCTGTGTTTACACATCATACCATGCGTTTCATGAATCACCATATGTAGAGATTCGTCGACACAACTTGTTGCCAGATAATCTTCATTGTGTGAAAGGCATCAAGCTTCCATGCGATGTGATGATTTTGCAAACCCGACATGCGGCGATGTGGTTCATGCCAACAGCAAATATGCACAACTTGATTCGTGCTGATATCTAGACTGAGCCATGTATTCTGCTGCTGTAGCACAACCCTCTTTTGTTGGATATTATGTACTGTTGTTAGTTTGAAGCACTCCTCTGGTTTGAAGGATAGATACCTTCCTGGGATCAAGTGCATCCTAACTCACCTGCGTAGGATGTACTGATAATGATGATGGAGATGATGTGCAGAAGCCATTTATATATGTATATATATATATACCAGTTAGGCTTCAAGTGCGTACTTGCTAGTTAAACCTATGTATAAATTGTGACACTAAATACGACTAGTAAGTGGTACAGTAGCAGTACTAGTATACGTCGGTCAAATTATTAATCATGTCCACACATTGAATTGACGTGACAACACGCTGCACGTGAGGTGACACAAGAATCTCGGCGGCGTGTTCGGGTATTCTGGACGTCAGATTTGGAGTACCACTTATCTATCGAAATCTTTCATCATTCACTTACAAACAGTCGATTGATCATACATCGAATACCATATAACTGGAATTACCGATGCAAGTCGAATAAGGATTGGCCGGTGCTGCCGGCTGGCGTCAAGTTTGATCCCACGGATCAGGAGCTGATCGAGCACCTTGAGGCCAAAGTGAGTGTTGACAGCGCGAGATTTCAGTCTCTCATCGATTTTTTCATACCAACCATCGACAGAGAACACGGCATATGCTACACCCAACCTGAGAAACTTCCAAGTAAGACACCGGTCGGCCGTCTACTTGCACAAACATATTCCTTTGTTTATAGCTCTATTTTTCTTTTTAGACGCAGACCTGGTGAAGCAATTACAATTTGACAGTTAATAAAAAGTGAAACAAGTGACTACAACATGCCAAAGATGTTATGAAAATGCCAACTAGGTACACTAAAACCTGTATTCCACAATATTGCAGGTATCACACTGAGTGGCCTAAGGAAGCATTTCTTCTAGCGCAATTCCAGGGCATTAAAAAGGGGCACGTGGATGCGTTTCAAGATACAGTCGGAGTGCGGCATGCACGCGATGTGGCACAAGACCGGCAATACCTTGCTGGTGATGGTCAACGGCCGGCGGATGGGCAGCAAAAAAGGTTCTGGTGCTGCACACCAACAAGAACTCCGACCAGCAGAGGACCAACTTGGTGATGCACCAGTACCACCTCGGGGACCTGGAGAAAGAGAAGGAGTGGGAGCTGGCCCTCTGCAAGATTTTCTACCAGACGAACACTAGGGCCAGGAGTAAAAAGATTATAGGTTAGTTTGGTATTGGTAGTTGTACTACCTTGTCGTCCGCAAGTTGGTATTTGTGACACTCCCAAAATTTTAATTGGTTTTCATCAAAAACTTTGTTGAATTTTTTTGAGGGCATTTAAAATTTCTTTTCCAGAAATCCTTCCTCTTAAAACTTCCTTTTCTTTGGCAAGGATTTTATTTTTTCAAAACTATGGTGTTTGATCTTTTGAAACTTCTTCTCTGTTGGTTCCCCTCAAATTATTTTGGGAGTTTTAATCTTTTTCTTTTAAAAAGAAACTCTATGAAAATTTGGGATTTTCATATCCTTGGAAACCACCCATGATCTTTGTATTTTTGCCCATGTGGTAAAACCCCTCCAAAACCTCCCCTCCTCCTTGTAATCAACCTAAGTTCTCTGTCCCAACTCATCCAAGCAAGTTTTGGATTTTATTCTAATTATTTTTCTCTCAAAACCATTTCTGCAAATTATTTGGAGCTTGAGTGATTTTCAAAGCAAGTACCATTTTGCTTTTGAGTTTTTACCTCAAACCAACTCTCCTGGATAGTTCTTTGAACCCACAACCCAGAACCATCTTGACCCACTCCTCCCCTTTTCAAAATTTTCAAAATTCAGTCTCTGCAAGTTTGGACTAGATTTGCCAAATTTGGTGAAATTCATATCTACACTTCTCCAAAAATTCCACCAAAATTCAGGCAGCCTACTGGAGCCATGAGTAGCCACTCCACCAAAAATCAGCTCAAGGAAAAATCCCCAGAGGCCAAAAACATTATGTCGAACACCTGAGCTGCACTGTTCCTTTGCAAATTCAGTAAATTCAGATTTCAGTGTTGTTTTTCGTCCGTCAGCTTCACTCACGCGTCGACAGTGCACTTGGCGCGTTGCGTGCGGCCTCTTCTCCCTGGCCAGCACCCCCGCACGCGCGCTTGGCGTCTTCCCGGCGTCGGTGGCGCCCCTGGCCGCTCGCGCCGGCGTGTCTTGCGGCGGCCGAAACCCCGTTACAGCCTACAGGGGACAAGAACGGTGGCTCAACGCTGTTCCGTGCCGCCCATCGCCCCTCTGCTCTCCGCGTGGCCTCATGCGTGCCAGCGCACGCCCGTGGCACCGCCACCGTGGCCGGCAAGCACGGGACGCGCTCCCTGCCGCCGACGGGCCCGCGCCGCCCCATTCTGTCGAACTCACCCCCAAAGCACCAAACTCCAGCTCGATTAGCACCAAAACGGAACCGTGGACCTCCACGATGACGCACAACGTCCTAATTACCCCGACCAAGCCCTGCGCCGCCGTAATTGTCACCGGAGACCCCCGTTCATGGCCACCGCCTCGGACCGCCTATATAAAGGGCTCCCGAGCTCACCCTCGTGCACGCATCATCACCACACCTCACCAAGGCTCTGCCAAGCCACCCGGAGGACCTCGAGGAGGTCTCCTCCCCCAACTCCGTCCACCCCGATCCGCCTCGGCCTCCACCACGATTCGCTCCGGTGAGGCCGTCTTCGGCGCCCAAATCCCGTCAGTTACTCCCTCTAGTACCCAGTAAGCTAACGCCAGCATCAATTTGTCCTTCGCAGCTCTCTCCGACGAGTCCCTCGACCACCCGAGCCGCCGTCCGCCGGAGGAAAGCTCGCCGTCGACGTGGTACTCGCCGGCGACCACCACCACCACCAACCGACGCGGGAAGGAGCCCTGATCACGAAGGTACCCTCCGATCCCCCTGCCTCACCGTGGATCGCCGCCGGCGACCACCGCGGCTCTCGGACGCCGACGAGCTTCGTCCCCCCCATTTGAAAGTTTAGACCTGACGAGTGGGACCCCACCGTCAGCCTCTCTGTCATCTCTATGTGAAATGTTTTCTGGTAGCGCCTTCGGGAAAAATGCGTTTTCCCCTCTGGGTTGGCGTATTCAATACTGGAACGTCTTCTATTTTTATAAGCTAGCCCCTGGGAACTTTCTGTTTCATTACAGATGAGTCCCTGGACAAAAACCTTTATAACTTTTAAATAGAATAATATTTTTGATTGATTCTTTTTCTGTTCTCTTCAGATTTTTGTCTAGTTTTTTATCATATTTATTTGAGAAAATTTTGGAATACTTTTTGTGCACCTCGTGGTATTTACGATAGCACATATATTTTCTTTATACCGTAGATACCGAAGGAGGTGACGGGACCGCAAACTTCACCGAGCTAGGCTCCGACTACTCCGAACGAGGCAAGCATGTTTGAACTTTTGATATGATGAGTGTCTTGGCATGTTTTGCATTTAGTTAGTCTCATGGCATGTTGATGAGCATACCGATGAACGTTATTTCCATGCATTGTTGAGGTAAGTGAGTTCGATGATCCATAAGTGGATGGATGTGGATATGAATGGCCATGTGTTGGCATGAGGATGGGTAAGATGGCAGTGTTGTAGCATGCCAGTATTATGCCAGCCTATGTGACTGCAGTGTCAAACCGTATCGGTCCAGTTCCTCCCATTTCTTCCCTGTACTACCACATGTTTTCCGCAAGGAATATGGCTTAGTAAGTTGCAAACCGCTTTCCTGGTACACACCAAAAGGAGAGGCCGGGATGATGGTTCCATGGCCCTGGATTAAAGCCAGTCATCCGGTCAGGGGGCATGGGTGTTTCCGGTTGGGACCGAGAGGGGGGCACCCCTTAGAGCGCGCGTATATAAATTTGATCCCATGCTATTCGAGAGTGTGATCTCCCCGTCTCAAAAGTTTTTCTTGGACGATGTCTAGGGTGATTCCTAGCATCGAGAGGTAGGATGGGTGTGTACTGGTAAGCTGTGTTTTCTTCCGAAATACCGTAAACGGAACTAGTCCTTCGTGACTACGGAAATCCGTTGGCTGTGGGAAATTTTTGTACAACCTCTGCAGAGTCATATATTCCTTGAATCATCTATTCCATGTCCAAGTTCAGTATTATCTTATCCTGACAAGTGCCAGTTTTGATGACAGAAACTCCGGTGAATCGTATGAGTGCTAATTTCGGTTAAATGATTATTCCTGTGGATGGACTAACCCGTTTATTTTTATGAATTGAATGTTGATTATGAGTATTATTTACTTGTGAATAAAAGCCCTTTCTGTGATGTCGCTCAGACATCCGACTGTGGCATTTCTTTTAAAGCCCTTTCTGTGATGTCGCTCAGATGTCCGACTTTGGCATTTCTTTTAAAGCCCTTTCTGTGATGTCGCTCAGACGTCCGACTGTGGCATTTCTTTTAAAGCCCTTTCTGTGATGTCGCTCAGACGTCCGACTGTGGCATATCTTTTAAAGCCCTTTCTGTGATGTCGCTCAGACGTCCGACTGTGGCATTTCTTTTAAAGCCCTTTCTGTGATGTCGCTCAGACGTCCGACTGTGGCATTTCTTTTAAAGCCCTTTCTGTGATGTCGCTCAGACGTCCGACTGTGGCATTTCTTTTAAAGCCCTTTCTGTGATGTCGCTCAGACGTCCGACTGTGGCATTTCTTTTAAAGCCCTTTCTGTGATGTCGCTCAGACGTCTGACTGTGGCATTTCTTTTAAAGCCCTCTCTGGCATGTCGCTCAGACGTCCGACTGTGGCATCATTTCCTTATTTTTATTTTTTCACCTTTCGAGGCGTTGCTTCAGACACCCGATCGGTTTCTTTTTATGATATGTTGGGACTTCAGGCGGACTACCGCCGTTTCCCTTTTACTTACTTCGCTATGCTAATTTTTGAATATACATTGGTGAATTAATCGTGACGCATTCATGCCTGCATTTATTATATCTCATGTCCGAACTGTCTTGCGAGTACTTTCAAAGTACTCACTGGCTTGTTGATTTGGCCAGATGCTGACGAAGGCGATCTCATGGATGAAGAGTTCGATAGCGAGTCCGACGCCTGGAGGAATCCCAGTCAGTCTCGTGCGACCCTGGATTTGGTCACTATATTATATCCGCTTCCGCTACCAAATATATTCATCGAGCCTCACCTCGACGCTCGATGAGATGCCAGTCTTAGAGTCATGTATCTCACTCCCCGCTGTGTTTTTCCACCACCGCTCTATCCTCGAGTCAGTAGTATGCCTCCACACCACTGTGTCATGTCCGCCATTATGTATAATTATTGGCGTGCTTGTAATAATTTGGTTGAGCTGCCGTAACTCGACCCTGTAATATATTTTATGCTACTGGCTTATTGTATCAAGAATTGGTCTACCGGTAAGGAGAATTTTTCTCATACTGGACTCAAAAGATTGGTTTCTCAATAAATATTTTATTGGAAAACCGGTCGTGACAAGCTTGGTACCAGAGCCAGGCTGACTATAGGAAGCCACTAGGTGCGATCGCTAATTAGTTATTAGCATGTTTGAGCCTTTTCATATTTTCTTGATTGTAGTCATTTTCTGTCAGTCAGCATAAATTTATGATCTGACCATGCAGAATTTTTGCCTACTTTTGTAGATGGCTGACAACAGCTGCGAGTCTCAGACCTTCGCCAACATGCCCGATGGGTTCGTCAAGCTTCTTTCCTTCATCGTTCAGGTCGCGATGGGGCCATCTGTGCGCCCAGTCTTCACACTCTGCCAGCACCGAGTCAACGACAGTCTGACCATGCACCAGGTCGCGGTGCAGTTCAAGGGAGGGCGTGGTGAGTTGCGCCGCTTCCGGTTCTTGGGAAGAGCCATGCCTACGGAGAAGCATGCTATGCAGATGGCAGCCCGCGAGCCGATAGCTTGTCTCAGGGATGTCCTCCTCGTGATGAAGACTCGTCGTTACCATTATCTTCCATGCCATGTGCCCTACACCTGTCACTACGCATTCTCCTGCCCCAGAGGAGAACGAGACGAGGCTTTTGAGATGCTTATTGAGTATCTCCGGGCCCTGGAGGCAGCCTTCGACAACCTGGTGGACGACTTCGTGGCTGCCCGCATGGACTCAGTTCATGGCTGTGCTGCCAACAGGAGGGAGCTCCTACCCACCGCACCGCCACTGACTTGGGTCTCGTCCTCAGCATCTTATGCCCCTACTCGTCGCCTGCCTACCGCCAAAGAGTTCAACCAAGTTATTGCGCCCACTCCAGCGCGCACTGCACCACCCTGCGCGCCCACTCCTATTCGTGTTGCTCCTCCCCTGGCACCCGCTCCATCCACTCAGCGCAACACTACACGTATGGAGCCTATTAGCGAGGAGGAAGTCGAGTCTCCAGCCTCGCTACGCCTCACCCTCGGTAGGGCAAAGGAGGTCGTCAACATCTCCGCCTGAGTACGCTTAGCCGCCATGCATGTACTGCTTTGTATGTTATGTTTATATGTACATAGGTTGTGAGAAGTAGCTTGTTTGCACATCATGTAGGATCTGGAGAAGTGCACTAGCCTAAATAACATGTCAGGATTATGTACGCATATCCTGAGTGATGTATTGTATAATTATCACCCGCGTGTAAGATATGTAATGAGCAGTCCTTCTCCGTGCGCAAATCAATTTGTTTTCTTAAGCGACCTTGGTCATTTAAATTATTTTCCATCCTTGTGCGATTTTCTTGGATTTTTTTTACGACCATTTTCGCTTTTCTTATGAGTTTTGCAAAATATATCCCCACAGTGAAAAATGTCTCGTCCTTGGACTCGCTCCATGCCTACTCCGCCAGAGGGAGATTATGACACCCAACCAGGCAACAATTTCACACAAGGGCAGTCAAGTCAGCAGAACAGTGAAACGGCACTCTCCCAAATGTGCCGCCTTTATGAACAGAGTCAGCAACAACATCGTGAAATGATGAACCAAGTCATCAACATGGGGAGTCACCATGGACAGTATCAGCAGCAATCCAAGTTATCTGAGCTTCAGAAGACATGCCCCCAAACATTTTCTCATACAGACAAACCTCTTGAAGCCGAGGACTAGCTTCGAGACATGGAGAGAAAATTAATTATTGCAAAATGTTCAGACCCCGAAAAGGTGCTGTATGCTCCGCACTATCTCACAGGAGCAGCCGCATCATGGTGGGAGAATTTTCTGCACATGCACCCCAACGAAAATGATATCACCTGGGATGATTTCAAGGAAGGTTTCTGTGGTGCACACATTCCCAAGAGTATTATGAAAATCAAGAAGAGAGAGTTTGATGACCTCAAACAAAGGAACATGACAGTGTCAGAATACCACAGTCAATTTAATCTATTGTCCCGCTACGCCAATGAAGAACGTATGACTGAAAGCAAGAAGATGGAGAAATTCCTTGACGGTCTGACACCCGCGCTTAAATGCCAACTGGTCGTTCACACTTTCCCAGATTTTAAGACACTAGTGGACAAAGCTATTACTCTGGAAAATGAGAGATGTAGCTTGGAGGATTTACGCAAGCGAAAAAGAGACCAGACTACTCTTGCGCGCAACCACCGAAGCAGGACAGATTTTCAGAAAGGTGGGACACACAAGCCTACGACAAACATCTCACGCTCAACCAAGAATTTCCATGCAAGGGACAAAGAATTCACATATCGCCCAGGCGTTACATGCTACGCTTGTGGAGAAGAAGGGCACTACGCCAAACAGTGCCCCAAGCCAAGGAACTCGACCCCGAAGCCAAACAATGGTGGAAATAATTCAGCGCCCAAGCGCAACAATTTCAACCCCAACAACAACCCCAGGAAGGGTCATCTAAACCACGTAACCAAAGAGGAAGCACAAAACGCTCCGGATATCGTACTCGGTACGTTTCCTGTCAACACAATACCTGCAACGGTTTTGTTTGATTCTGGAGCTTCTCACTCATTCATTTCGAAAAGTTTTGCCTTGCAAAATAATTTTTCGATGTTTCCCTTGGAAAAATTCATGACCATCAAGTCCCCTGGGATTCAGCAAGTTACTCAGAGTTACTGTCAGAATGTGGTTATTGAGTTTGAAGGATTGAAATTTTACGCCAATCTTATTGTGTTGGAAAATAAAGGACTGGATGTCATCCTAGGGATGGACTGGTTAACCACCAACAAAGGTTTTATTGACTGTTTCAACCGGACCGTAATTCTCACGCATCACCACGGGAAGACAATAAAAGTACCAGCCAAGGAAAGAAAAATACACCGGCAGCCGAGATTGAATAAGGTGGACGTTTCTGAGTTAAGCAAGGTTCCAGTGGTATGTGAATTTCCAGATGTATTTCCCGAAGAACTACCAGGCATGCCACCAGACCGGGAAATAGAATTCAGCATTGAGCTAGCACCAGGAACCACCCCCATATACAAGAAACCATACAGAATGGCACCATCCGAATTGATTGAGTTGAAGAAACAAATAAAGGAATTTCTGGACAAGGGATACATTCGAGCCAGCTCCTCACCTTGGGGATCACCAATTTTATTTGCCAAAAAGAAAGATGGAACACTGAGATTGTGCATAGACTACCGAGCACTTAACATGGTCACAGTCAAGAACAAATACCCGATGCCACGAATAAATGATTTATTTGATCAGCTCGCTCAGGCCAAGGTATTCTCAAAGATTGACTTAAGGTCAGGATATCATCAATTAAAAGTACGAACAGAAGATATCCCCAAAACAGCCTTCACCTCCAGATATGGACTATATGAGTTCACAGTTATGCCTTTTGGGCTAACTAATGGCCGTGCATATTTTGTTCACCTCATTAACAAAGTATTTATGAAGTATATGGACAAGTTCGTTGTGGTATTCATCGACGATATTCTAGTATACTCCAAGACACCAGAAGAGCACGCGGAACATCTCAAGATTGTGCTAGGAGAACTCAGAAAACACCAATTGTATGCCAAGTTCAGCAAGTGCGAATTTTGGCTAAGACAAGTAGGCTTTCTAGGCCACGTGCTGACCCAAGACGGTATTGCAGTGGACCCAGAGAAAGTCAGGGCCGTACTTGACTGGAAGGCACCAGCCAGCGTGACAGACCTACGAAGTTTCTTGGGAATGGTAGGATATTACCACAGATTTATTGAAGGATTCTCCACCCTAGCCAAGCCAATGACGCAGTTACTCAAGAAAGACAAGAAATTTGAATGGACAGAAGCCTGCGAGAAGAGTTTCCAAGAGTTAAAACGGAAACTAACTACAGCACCGGTATTAATTGTACCCGACATACACAAGAATTTTGAAGTGTATTGTGATGCGTCCAGAAAGGGTCTCGGATGCGTGTTGATGCAAGAAGGCAAGGTTGTCGCATACGCTTCACGACAACTCCGCAAGCATGAGGAAAATTATCCCACTCATGACTTAGAAATGGCAGCAGTTATTCATGCACTTAAGGAATGGAGGCATTTCTTGCTTGGGAATCGATGTGAAATCTACACGGACCATAAGAGTCTTAAATATATTTTCACTCAGCCAGAACTAAACTTACGGCAACGACGCTGGTTGGAATTGGTAAAGGATTATGATGTTGGTATCCACTATCATCCAGGAAAAGCAAATGTAGTGGCTGATGCTCTTAGTCGGAACCCCAGCTCCGACGAAAATAGTCTGCAAAGCTTAAGGCCTGAATTCCAACAAGAATTTGCCAAACTCAACTTGTTAATGATCGCGGAAGGCACCATATCAAACTTGGAAATAAAGCCCGACCTTGTGGAGAGAATTAAAGAAGCTCAGCCCGGTCACCCCAGTATTGAAGGAATTAAAAGAAAGGTGAGTATGGGCAAGGCCTCGGAGTTCATCATAGGCGATGATGGAATATTACGGTACGAAGACAGACTCTGTGTGCCAAACATAGAAGACCTCAAACAGCAAATCCTAGCTGAAGCACACACCACTCCATATTCAATCCACCCTGGAGGAACCAAAATGTATAAGGATATTCAGGAAAGATTTTGGTGGCACGGTATGAAGAGGGACATAGCCACATTCGTTGCATGTTGCGATTCTTGTCAACGCATAAAAGCTGAACATCAAAAACCGGCCGGACTACTGCAACCAAACAAAATACCTGAGTGGAAATGGGATGAAATAGGGATGGATTTTATTGTCGGACTACCTCGGTCACGACACGGGAATGATGCCATATGGGTCATCACCGATAGATTAACCAAGGTGTCACATTTCATTCCAGTAAAGACGACCTACAACACTCAGAAGCTTGCCAGGATTTATCTCTCCCGTATAGTTTGTCTGCATGGAGTCCCGAAGACTATAATATCTGACCGAGGCACTCAATTTGTCTCGAAATTCTGGGATCATTTACAACAGGCTCTGGGAACTAAATTGGCCTTCAGTACAGCCTACCATCCCCAGACTGACGGACAGACTGAACGCGTAAACCAAATTTTAGAAGACATGCTGAGAGCATGTGTCCTCACCTATGGAACCAGTTGGGAGGAAAGTCTGCCATATGCCGAGTTCGCATATAACAACAGCTACCAGGCCAGCCTGCGAATGGCACCTTTTGAAGCCCTATACGGACGGAGGTGTCGTACCCCGCTAAATTGGTCAGAGACCGGAGACAGCCGTATCTTCGGCCCAGAGATGCTCAAAGAAGCCGAGGAAAAAGTCAAGCTAATCAGGGACCGACTCAAGACCGCTCAAAGCCGACAGAAGAGTTATTACGATCAGAAACATCGTGGGGTCAATTTTGAACCCGGTGAATTTGTGTACCTACGAGTATCACCTATGAGGGGACTGCAACGGTTTAAGATTAAAGGGAAGCTAGCACCAAGATTCATTGGACCATTCTGCATAGTGGCACGAAGAGGCACTGTAGCCTACCAGCTAGACTTACCCGAAGACTTGTCCGACATTCACAACGTGTTCCACGTCTCTCAATTAAGGAAGTGCGTAAGCAAACCAGAGAAGCAAGTATCCCATGAGAACATTGATGTGCAGCCAGACCTCACTTATCGGGAACGCCCAGTAAAAATATTAGAGGAGTCTGAAAGGAGGACCCGACAGAAAACCATCAAGTTTTTCAGAGTTTAGTGGAGCAATCACACCGAAAGTGAAGCAACGTGGGAAAGAGAGGATTTTCTTCGGACAGAGCATCCACACTTATTTTTGGATCAGCTGAAATCTCGGGGACGAGATTTTTCCTAAGGGGGTAGGTGCTGTGACACTCCCAAAAATTTTAATTGGTTTTCATCAAAAACTTTGTTGAATTCTTTTTGAGGGCATTTAAATTTTTTTTCCAGAAATCATTCATCTTAAAAACTTCCTTTTCTTTGGCAAGGATTTTATTTTTCTTCAAAACTATGGTGTTTGATCTTTTGAAATTTCTTCTCTGTTGGTTCCCCCTCAAATTATTTTGGGAGTTTTAATCTTTTTCACTTAAAAAGAAACTCTATGAAAATTTGGATTTTCATATCCTAGAAACCACCCATGATCTTTGTATTTTTGCCCATGTGATAAGACCCCTCCAAAACCTCCCCTCCTCCTTGTAATCAACCTAAGTTCTCTGTCCCAACTCATCCAAGCAAGTTTTGGATTTTATTCTAATTATTTTTCCCTCAAAACCATTTCTACAAATTATTTGGAGCCTGAGTGATTTTCAAAGCAAGTACCCTTTTGCTTTTGAGTTTTTACCTCAAACCAACTCTCCTGGATAGTTCTTTGAACCCACAACCCAGAACCATCTTAACCCACTCCTCCCCTTTTCAAAATTTTCAAAATTCAGTCTCTGCAAGTTTGGACCAGATTTGCCAAATTTGGTGAAATTCAAATCTACACTTCTCCAAAAATTCCACCAAAATTCAGGCAGCCTACTGGAGCAATGAGTAGCCACTCCACCAAAAATCAGCTCAAGGAAAAATCCCCAGAGGCCAAAAACATTCTGTCGAACACCTGAGCTGCACTGTTCCTTTGCAAATTCAGTAAATTCAGATTTTAGTGTTGTTTTTCGTCCGTCAGCTTCACTCACGCGTCGACAGTGCGCTTGGCGCGTTGCGCGCGGCCTCTTCTCCCTGGCCAGCACCCCCGCACGCGCGCTTGGCGTCTTCCCGGCGTCGGTGGCTCCCCTGGCCGCCCGCGCCGGCGTGTCTTGCGGCGGCCGAAACCCCGTTACAGCCGATAGGGGACAAGAACGGCGGCTCAACGCCGTTCCGCGCCGCCCATCGCCCCTCTGCTCTCCGCGTGGCCTCATGCATGCCAGCGCACGCCCGTGGCACCGCCACCGTGGCCGGCAAGCACGGGACGCGCTCCCTGCCACCGACGGGCCCGCGCCGCCCCGTTCTGTCGAACTCACCCCCAAAGCACCAAACTCCAGCTCGATTAGCACCAAAACGGAACCGTGGACCTCCACGATGACGCACAATGTCCTAATTACCCCGACCAAGCCCTGCGACGCCGTAATCGTCACCGGAGACCCCCGTTCACGGCCACCACCTCGGACCGCCTATATAAAGGGCTCCCGAGCTCACCCTCGTGCACGCATCATCACCACACCTCACCAAGGCTCTGCCAAGCCACCCGAAGGACCTCGAGGAGGTCTCCTCCCCCAACTCCGGCCACCCCGATCCGCCTCGGCCTCCACCACGATTCGCTCCGGTGAGGCCGTCTCCGGCGCCCAAATCCCATCAGTTACTCCCTCTAGTACCCAGTAAGCTAACGCCAGCATCAATTTGTCCTTCGCAGCTCTCTCCGACGAGTCCCTCGACCACCCGAGCCGCCGTCCGCCGGAGCAAAGCTCGCCGTCGACGTGGTACTCGCCGGCGACCACCACCACCACCAACCGACGTGGGAAGGAGCCCTGATCACGGAGGTACCCTCCGATCCCCTGCCTCACTGTGGATCGCCGCCGGCGACCACCGCGGCTCTCGGACGCCGACGAGCTTCGTCCCCCCCATTTGAATGTTTAAACCTGACGAGTGGGACCCCACCGTCAGCCTCTCTGTCATCTCTATGTGAAACATTTTCTGGTAACGCCTTCGGGCAAAATGCGTTTTCCCCTCTGGGCTGGCGTATTCAATACTGGAATGTCTTCTGTTTTTATAAGCTAGCCCCTGGGAACTTTCTGTTTCATTACAGATGAGTCCCTGGACAAAAACCTTTATAACTTTTAAACAGAATAATATTTTTGATTGATTCTTTTTCTGTTCTCTTCAGATTTTTGTCTAGTTTTTTATCATGTTTATTTGAAAAAAATTTGGAATACTTTTTGTGCACCTCGTGGTATTTACGATAGCACATATATTTTCTTTATACCGTAGATACCGAAGGAGGTGACGGGACCGCAAACTTCACCGAGCTAGGCTCCGACTACTCCGAACCAGGCAAGCATGTTTGAACTTTTGATATGATGAGTGCCTTGGCATGTTTTGCATTTAGTTAGTCTCATGGCATGTTGATGAGCATACTAATGAACGTTATTTCCATTGCCTTGTTGAGGTAAGTGAGTTCGATGATCCATAAGTGGATGGATGTGGATATGAATGGCCATGTGTTGGCATGAGGATGGGTAAGATGGCAGTGTTGTAGCATGCCAGTCTTATGCCAGCCTATGTGACTGCAGTGTCAAACCGTATCGGTCCAGTTCCTCCCATTTCTTCCCTGTACTACCACATGTTTTCCGCAAGGAATATGGCTTAGTAAGTTGCAAACCGCTTTCCTGGTACACACCAAAAGGAGAGGCCGGGATGATGGTTCCATGGCCCTGGATTAAAGCCAGTCATCCGGTCAGGGTGCATGGGTGTTTCCTGTTGGGACCGAGAGGGGGGCACCCCTTAGAGCGCGCGTATATAAATTTGATCCCATTCTATTCGAGAGTGTGATCTCCCCGTCTCAAAAGTTTTTCTTGGACGATGTCTAGGGTGATTCCTAGCATCGAGAGGTAGGATGGGTGTGTACTGGTTAGCTGTGTTTTCTTCCGAAATACCGTAAACGGAACTAGTCCTTCGTGACTACGGAAATCCGTTGGCTGTGGGAAATTTTTGTACAACCTCTGCAGAGTCATATATTCCTTGAATCATCTATTCCATGCCCAAGTTCAGTATTATCTTATCCTGACAAGTGCCAGTTTTGATGACAGAGACTCTGGTGAATCGTATGAGTGCTAATTTCGGTTAAATGATTATTCCTGTGGATGGACTAACCCGTTTATTTTTATGAATTGAATGTTGATTATGAGTATTATTTACTTGTGAATAAAAGCCCTTTCTGTGATGTCGCTCAGACATCCGACTGTGGCATTTCTTTTAAAGCCCTTTCTGT